>NW_026067953.1:6359678-6453221 GCF_014885135.2 Alexandromys fortis | reverse complement strand
TTCACCATGATCAGAGAGTCCGGTTTTATCCCATGCTGTTCCCGTCACAGTCCAGCTGGCTTTGGTGAGCTCCCAATAGGATATTATTTTTCTAGTTCCATCCATCGATACACAAATTTCAAGATGTCATTGTTTTTTTTCCCTCCTCACTGATTATTACTCCATTATGTTAATGTACCACACTTTCTTTATCCATTCTTTAGTTGACAGGCACCTAGGTTGTTTCCAGGTTCTGACTATTACAAATAATGCTGCTATGAACACAGTTGAGCAAATGTCCTTGTGGTATGGTTGGGCATTCTTTGGGTATATGCCCGAGTGGTATTTCTGGGTATTGAGGTAGATTGGTTCCCAATTTTCTGAGAAATAGCCACACTGATTTCTGATTTGGCTGTACTCCTACCAGCAATGGGGGAGTGTTCCTCTTACTCCACATCCTCTCCAGCATAAGCTGTTATCAGTGTTTTTGATCATAGTCATTCTTACTAGTGTAAGATGGTGTCTCAGGGTTGTTTTGATTTGCATTTCCCTGATGGCTAAGGATGTTGAACAATTCCTTAAGTTTCTTTTGGCCATTTGCAATTCTTCTGTTGAGACTTCTATGTTTAGATCTATATTCCATTTTTTTAATTGGATTATTTGGTAATTTGATGTCTAGTTTCTTCAGTTCTTTATATATTTTGGAAATTAGCCCTCTGTCAGATGTGGGCTGCGTTTTATCTTAGTGACTGTGTCCTTTGCCTTACAGAAGTCTCTCAGTTTCAGGAGGTCCTATTTATTTGTTGTTGCTCTCAATGTCTGTGCCCATGAGTTCAAAGCCACTTCCCACTTTCTCTTCAATGAGGTTCAGTGTGGCCTGAGTCATGTTGAGGTCTTTAGTCCATTTGGACTTAAGTTTTGTGCATGGGGATAGATATGGATCTGTTTGCATTCATCTACATGTTGAGAGCTAAGACCAAATTATGGCTAATTAGGTAAAGGAAAATAGCATAAATTTAATAGGCTCTGGACCCCAAATTCCTGTGGGGGTAAAGTAGAAGAAGGGAATTATGAGTAACATTGTGAAAAAGAAGATCGAGGTAAAAAAATAACCAAAAAACCACCTTAGATTATGTTAACTGTATGCCAAGATCCTGAACTCCAGTTTGGAACTTGTTGGCTTACAAAATTAGATAAGAAAAGGGGCGTGAAAAATAAGGAGTGCAGCAGTAGCAGGTCAAGAAAATACAGTTTCCAGCTATGAACCAGATAAATAGCAGTGGGTGGACATGTTGGGGATTTGACTAGAAAAAAAGATGAAATTATTAGATCTTGTAGAAGTAAAAGATACACACCAGTCTTTCTTCCTCATCTTTTAAGCCACGTAAATGTGTCTTAACTGATAGAGGTAGAGACCTTTAAGAATGTTTTCTTCAGCGTGTGTGTATGTGTACGTGTGTACATCCTGTAGTACACACATGGCAGTCAGAGCACAACTTGGAAGAGTTGGTTCTTTCCTTTTGCCATTTAGGTCCTGAGGATCAAACTCATGTTGTCAAGCTTAGTTGCAAGTTACTCACTGAGCCATCTCAGCACTCTGAACTGGTAGAAACCTTTTTTATGTTTCTACCCTGGGCCCTGAGTGACTAGAAATAGAATATATATTAATTATAATAATAAACAGAAAATAAAATCAAAACCTGTTTCTACACTGTGCAGAAAAAACAGAACATGACATTCTGAATAAACTGAATAAATATCCCCAGGCAAGGATTAAGTGATGTTTTAGAAAAAAACAAACAAGGTAATAAAGAAATGTATTTACAAAAAAGAGAAAATACAGAGAAAGTAAGCTGAATTCTGGAAAAACATAAAGGAAAAGACATGATGACCATGTTTATATGATTTCTAAGGAAGAACAGATAATAGATTTCAATATAGTTTTTAATACAGACATTGAAAAAACAAAGAAACATTTTTTATAAAATGTTTAAAAATTTAAAAAAGAAATGTCTTTTCAGAGAAAAAGCAATTGAAATGGATAAAATCAAAGCGTTTTTTTTAAAAAAAACATTAAAACATAAAAACAGCAGGAAGAAAAAAAGTAAATTGTCAAAGGAAATAATCCCAGTAATTGAAGAAGACTTCATTGTAGGAAAGAGTACAGAACACGAGTCTTCAAGTGCTTAACGCCTTTTCTTCTTAAACCCCCACTTGTGTCTTGTAGTTACTGGTGACTTGTGGAAAGACAGCTCATGTGATGCAGGATGGGCTGGTGATGCCATGACAAGCTAGGCTTTTGTAACATGGAAACATGAGAATTATTGGTATACTTCACATTCTGTTGCTTCAGCACAATATTGGGTTTCATCATTCAGTTAGATCATGACTCTTGTACTCATCACATTCTTCTTTGTTCTGGAAAGTAGGCCATTTGCTTATTTATTCACTGGAGATGATGTAAGACACTGTACAAGTTTAATGTCAGAAAATTTTATACCCAAGTAGTTTCCTATATGAGGAAATTGTAAGCAAATTCTCCATAGAAGAGTATTGGTTGCTAGGCTGATGGAGGAGGGTCATCTGTCTATGTGTTACTTCATTGGTTATTAAAGAAACTGCCTTGGCCCTTTGATAGGGCAGAATTTAGATAGGCGGAGTAGACCGAACAGAATGCTGGGAGGAAGAAGGAAGTGAGTTAGACGCTATAGCTCTCCTCTCCAAGATGGACACAGGTTAAGATCCTTCCTGGTAAGCCACCACCTCGTGGTGTTACACAGATTATTAGTAATGGGTTAATCAAGATGTGAGAGTTAGCCAATAAGAAGCTGGAGCTAATGGGCCAAGCAGTGTTTAAATGAATACAGTTTCGGTGGGCGCTGGGTGGAACGAAAAGCAGGCCTGCGCTCCTAACTACTACACTAAGCTTGGAAGGAGTGGAAGACTTGGAATACCATTGTTTTCTACTCATTAGGCTAAAGATTGGCTTGGGTGAGAATCATGAATGAATGCCAAATCTAGGTCAGTGAGTTTTGGTGATGAACAGAGTATTTTAATAGTCTTCAGGGTCTCCACACAGGTTGCTTATTAAATCTGGAAAATAAGTACCAACGTAGTGGAGAGCCTGGATAGCATCTGGCCTGGGAGATCAGCTCTAGTAGCAGATAGCTTGACATCACATGCTGTTGGCTGTGATGCACGGTGAAGCATGCTACTTAAGTACCGGATACTTGTAACCCCAATCATGAGAAAATGTCAGACAGAAAACTTTAGACAAGTGTAGTGATATTTCATTTGTGTTTTAATAGAGTTTTCCTGAAGATCAGAGAGTAAAACCCCACTGATTAGCCTTAAAGACCAGGTGGTGGTGACACACACCTTTAATCCTAGTAGCCACACTAGTTTGCCATAGAAACCAGGAGATAGTGGTGCACGCCTTTAATCGCAGCGCTAGAGAGGAATATAAAATGCGAGGAGACAGCTCTCACACACAGTCTCATTCTTTCTCATTTTGAGATTCCTGGAAGCTCAAACTGAGGTAGAGGTAAAAGCCAGTGCCTGGCTGTTTTGCTTTTCTGACCTTCAAGTTGATCCCCAGTATCTGTCTCTGGGTTTTTATTAATCATGCTACAGATAAGCCCAAAACCAGGCCACTATTCTTTAAAAAGTTAGTCATAAGAAATAAAATTTGAAAACCTGTGCCAGGTGAAATATGACAAAAGGAAAATGACAAATGAATTGTGTAACTTGTACTTGAAAGTGCTGTAGAGGGTGTGTAGATGGTTCATGACTCAGTAGTTTACCTTGATCAGTATTTATGATGATGTGAAGGCAACTGTCTTCATACTTTGAATTTTTATTTCAGTGCCTTCCCTGGATAGTGATATGTGATTCAGTCCTCTCTTGTAATGCTAGGTAGCAGCTGAGAGTCTTAACTCCTAGCAGGATCCCAGTCAGCCCCGTGCCCATGAGGGGAATCCTTTGGTTTTCTGCCATGTGCTGTATTGTTAAGGTAGGGTGTAAAGCAGAGTGTGTGTTCAGGGCCTCTTTTGACTCTTGATATTTTCAGCGTTAGACAGGTTTATTAAGAACATAAGCATGATGCAAGTCAGGAAGCACCAACGTAGTGTAGATATTGCCCTCATAAAAGCTTTCCTTTTATCATGAATTATAACAGGGATAGTGTCCACCTAAAAACTATGATAATAACCCCACCTTCCTCATGCCAGCTATTCTTACACTTGTGTGTTCATTTTGTCTTTTCTGTTGTCCCCTAGTTAGACGGGACTTGCCAGCCCCTCCCCCCTTTATACTGAACAAGTAGACTCTAATTTTCTTAGAGACTGAAACCACAGGGCCTTCAATGTCTGCCAGGGTTTCCCTAAGTTTCTCTGAACTCTTGGAGCCATTTCCCACCATTTCTTTTCTGCACTGCCCAGACTGTTTAACCTTTGCAGTAGGAAAAAAAAATCATACTCCAGGTAAAGCAGAAATCAGGGAAGATGTCTGAGGAAAGGCAGAGGTGCAGGGCAGCAGGTAGTAACAACTGTTCTGGCAAGGGCAGAAGAAAGGAACAGCAGTTGCATCTATCTGCATCATCTAGCTGGAGGGAAGGGGATGTTTATCTCGCCTTCTGTTTGTTTTGTTTTGTTCTTTGTTCTTTTTTTTTTTTTCACTTTTCTCCTTTCCTCTCCACTTTGCTGTTAGCCAAACCCAGCAAATCTGTGTTTTTGTTTCCCTTCACTGCTTCAGATTTCAGCCCCAGCGAATGTCCCTGCCTTTGGAAAGGAGCATGGCATTAAGGCAATACTCCCAGTGCAGTTTCCTCTATATAAGGAATTCTAGTGTCTTCTGCTGTCATATTTTCATTTCCTGCCTGTGTCTTGGGTTTCCTGTAGTCATTATCTGCATAAAATTACACAGGCTACTAGTTGAGCAGACATCTTGAATGTTTACTTGTATCTGATGTTGTACTAAGCACACAGAACCAGAACAGATCCCCCCTGAACCCAGGCACCACTGGGTCCAGAGGAGAGACACTTGGGCAAGTGATCAGGTCTAAAGTGCAAACATTAGGAAAGTCTCAAGGAAATAGAGTACTCATGAGTACAAAAAAGTACCTGGAGGTTTGGTGATGTCGACAGCTGAGGAACAGGGGGCATCAGGGTAGGGAAAAAACCCAAAAGTCAAGAGAGACACCGTAAATCACCAGGACAACAGAGAAAATGGAAAGACTGAGAATGTATGCTAATTGCAGACTTGGGTAATGGGGAGCAAGGAGCAAACAAGCACAGGACAACACCAGGAAGGAACCAGCTTGGGAGAGAATGTGTGTGAGTCTGGAGGTTTTAAGTAGAAGAATAAGAGTGTTGTACCTTAGAAAACAGCTGCAGTGTGGAGGATCAGCTGGAAAGAATAAGACAGCACACCGTGTACTGATCAGTACAATAATCAATGCTTAAGTGACCAGGCTACATCAAGCTTCTGAAAGAAGGGAAAGAGAAGAAAAGTCGATTCTTTAACCGTGTTATTTACCAATTCTGCACACAAAGAAAACACTGGGAATTACTAATGTTATTGGCTAGCTGCACTACATTCAGCTCATTAAGGGTGCCAGTGATAACCCTTGGGATCCTGTAAAATACTAGGATAGAAATACTTCATTTATTAAAATACTTTCATGTTGTAGTTTTTCATGGCTTTGCTTTAGTAGTATGATTGAATAGCATATCCCTTATTTGCAATAATGCCTATATTTCGATTCAATGAGCATAAACTTGATGAACTTAGAAAGATATGAAATGTGTATAGTATTTAAAAATGAAGATGGACCATCAGCAACAATCTTACTGTGATGGAATTATTTGATATGCTGTACCTATTTTAAGACATAACTTTTAGAGAACTATAGGTTTAGTTACTGAATTTCCTGGCCATGTAATATGGCTGAATTTTAATACTTACGAAATTATTTTTATAAAGATAATTTAGGGAGCAATACAGCAAATCAAAAGGAGGTGTAGATATTTTGTAGAACCTTATTTTTAAAACTGCCTTCTCCATTTGTTAGTTCATAAATTATTAACCATTTGATATGAGGATTATAGACAGTCATGCCTCAAATCTTAATCTAGAGTAGATATAGAACAGGTCTGCCCTATTTACACTCAACACAACATTTCTTCTTAAATTCAGAATTTCATTTACATTAAAAGTTAGACTTCAGTATTTTGGTAAGTAAAAATAGCTTTTTTACAAATGATAAATTCATTAAAATAAGTAATATATTCCAGTTTCTGAAGTACTACCAAAAATATTTTTATTTTTTGATAAATTTTGAATTCTTTCATGCAGGATGTTAGTTTTGAACAGTCCCAAGTAATGTTCCCAAGAATCAGATTTAGTTTGATATATGAAAGTGTAGCAGCTCATTGTTTCTTCTGAGTTATAACATCATGTTTCTATTCCAATTTTGTTGTCACCTCTGCACTCAATTCTTTTGTGAGAAAATACTTTATCAACACCCTTCCCTTTTGCTGTTTTTCAGACCACATGCTGGTAATAGTGCCAGTTTGATTTCTATTGGCACTAAATGTGGCAACCTTGAATCACACGCTAGTTTGGAATAATTTGTGCTTAGAGCTCTAAAACTTTGAAAGGGCTACTGACAGCTCATTTATTAACAATAATCCTACTTTAAGATGTTAATTTTAACTCACAGCAAATTATATAACCTAATGCTGTGAAAACCAGGGACCAAAGAAGCTAGATGTATAATATGTACTCTCCTTTAACCTCAGTTTTACTGTCAACCAAGTCCACTTCTAACTTCAAAGAAAAAAGTCAAGCAGTACAAGGAGGAACTTAGAATTGGTAAAGAGCTATAGGCATAGGCACCTCCACGTTTCTTATTTCAGACTTAGTATGAACTCCAAAACCACTTAAGCAGTCAGTGCTTGTAATTTTCTTACAAGGTGTTAGCACAATGCTACCCTGCAGAATGTTATAGGTTTTTGTATTTCTAAATACAGGTATATTATACACTGGTCAGTGAAAAAAGTGATCTAACTAAATTCCAGAGATGCAGAAGTAACTAGATAACTTGCACATTTATAAACTTTGATTAATTTATCATGTATTTATTTACCCTTAATTATTTGTTTGTTGGTATTTTGTCCTTATACATATATAGACATTTACATTTAATATTATATTTTAAAATACATTTTATTAAATACATTTTTAAAATACATTTTATTAAATACATTTAATATTATACTTTTTTGATCTAGGGTACCCAGATAGTGGTAAAGCACTACTCTGGGTCTTTCTTTGAGATTTGTTAGATGAGAGTAATACTTAAATTGGTAGACTTCAAGTAAAGCAAATTTCCCTTCACAAAAGGAAAGCTGCATTCTGTCACGAAATGGAAGTGGTATATTGAGCCAAACAGGTTCTAAAGGTAAAGTTACTTGAAGTGGTCTAAACACCTATGTTTCTCATTGCTGCTACACTGCTGCCTGCTCCCTGTCTGTACATGGAGAGTCCTTTTTGGTTAGTTGGCAGAGGAGTAGAAAACTTTGGCATGGCTCGTAATATTTCTGCATGATACACAGGTACCACATCAAAGTGGGCATTTGCAGCTTTACCACTTCTTTCCTAGTCATTGCTTGGGAGCAGTTGTGAAGGGAACTCTTGTAAATGGGAGACTTCTGCATGGTGTATATGGATGTTTATTTGCTTGGAAGAAGTAATGATCAGAGGGTGCTGTGGGATAATGCTCTTGTACACTGCAAAGATTTATCACTCATATTGGTTTAATAAAACACTGATTGGTCAGTAACCAGATAGGAAGTATAGGCTTGGGCAACAAGACTTAAGAGAATTCTTGGAAGAGGAAAGGCAGAGAGTCAGTCACCAGCCAAATGCGGAGGAAATAAAGGTACGAAGCCACATGGCTAAACATAGACAAGGATTATGGGTGAATTTAACTTGTAAGAGCTAGTTAGTAAGAAGTCTGAGCAATAGGTCAAACAGTTTATAATTAATATAAACCTCTGTATGTTTAGTTGGGACTGATTGGCCATGGGACTGGGCAGCACAGAAACTTCTGTCTACAGATGGGTGATTCTACACTAACTTGTGTACTATATAGCCATTAGTTTGGCTAGTTAGTCAGGTTAGACGGAATACCATTAGAAAGTGGAGACTAGGAAAGCCCACTGAAGAGGTTTGTGGTTAGAACTCATGAAGTGAGAAAATCATGATGGTATTTGTGTCATGTATCAGTGCCCACCAAAAGTTTGATTGCAACAGGAAAGGATATAATAAGCAGTAGTGCAATAATGTATTCTGTAGACACTAGTTAGCTCTCTGTCTTGTCTCTCTGTAATGGCTCAAGGGACTAATGAACAAAATGACTGTGGCAAAAAAGGATGGGGATCATATATGGGCTCAGTAACATGGATTTTACTCATGGAGGCCAGTCTGGCTACAGCTGATGCCAAGTATGCAATCTGCTTACAGCAGAGACTAACACTGAAACCTAATATAGCAACATTGCTCAGAGTGATAAGGAACTATCTAGTGGCAGTTTGACAACATTGAACTGCTTGTATCATGGAAGAGGCTGCTTTGTTCTTACTATATTCGACTTTCATTTTCATTGTGTTGACAGAAAGCCACTTAAGGGAGAAGGGAGTTTATTTCCATGTACAGTTCAGAATTACAGTCTATCATTGTGGGGAAGTCAAGTTAGGAATGTCAAACAGCTAATCCTATCACATCCAATATAGAGCAGAGAGAAATGCATGCATGCACAGCTCACTGGCTCTCTTCTACTCAGTGGATTTCTTCATTTGTAAATAGTTCAAGACCCCTGTCTAGGGACTGTTCAAGCATTCTTCTATAAGAATCCCAGAAAAAAAAAAAAAATAGGACCAAATTAGGCCCTCTGAATGTGGGTAACAGTTCTGTGGCTTGGCAGTCTGTGGGTCCACTTGCAGTAGGACCAAGATTTATCCCCTGTGCATGAACTGGCTTTTTGGAGCCCATTCCTTATGGAGGAATACCTTCTTCAGCCTAGATACAGGGGAGGTTGGGCTTGGTCCTGCTTCAACTTAATCTGCCAGACTTTGTTGACTCCCCATGGGAGTCCTTACCCTCTCTGAGGAGTGGATGAGGGAGAACTGTGGTTGGTATGTAAAATGAAAAAAAAAAACTTTTGAATAAATAAAAAAAAATCTCCAAAAAAAAACCAATAGTCACCCTGAGTTAGGATGACTCAGTCTCCACTCATCTGTACCATCCTGCTGCCTTTGACTTCATCAGTACTTATCTCTTATTGATGTTCTCTGCATTTGCTTAGGTGGTGGCTAGTTTTGTAACTGACTTTTATTTGTTTTTGTCTCTTTCTGCTTGACTCATGGCTCCAAGTAATGATCGTGTGTGTGTGTGTGTGTGTGTGTGTGTGTGTGTGTGTGTGGTCTCTTAAAGGTTTTTTTTTCTTATTTAAGTTTTAGCCACAGCCCTTTCTTTACAACTTTGTTCACATGTCTGAATAGAACTTCAGTTTCTCATCTAGAAAAAGCACAGCAACCCTTTGGGATGTTCTACTGTCTTATTAGAATCAATTTTGAAACTCTAGAACTTCCTCTTTTTATTCCTTGTTCTGCCATTTGAACTGTCTTACAGTTCTTGTACTTTGCTGGGGGACCACATTACTCTGTTTGGGCTATAACAGATAACTGGATTAGATATTATAAACAATATAAATTTGTTTCTCATAGTTCAAGAACTTCAAGATCAGAATACTGGCAGAATAGGTGTCTAGTAAGAGCTCTCCATCATAGGTAGCCCCTCCTGCTGGGTCCTCATATAGCTTCTTTCAAGCTTGTACAAGAATGATTATCTTACTTATGATGGTAGAGTTTTAATCACTTCACAATGGAACCATCACTTAATATCATCACATTTGGGATTAGATTTCCACATTAATTTTTTCAAAGGGACACAAATATTCAGCCCATATCAGAAGCCAGTAGAGGTAAAATGGCTGAGCAAGTAACCCTGTAGAAGTAAAATTTCTGTAGAAATTTGAATTTGCAAAAGCACATTAAAAATTAAACCTCTTAATTAAAAAAAAAAGAAAAAAATATTTTAGACCAGACAACTTTTATCTAAAACTTAGCTCTGTCATCTGTCAAGTGACTATGAGCTAACAAGTGTTCTGCACCTCTATTTTTATATACTAATTTAGGGAAATAATTGCATTTCTCTCATAAATTAATTTTGTAAAATAAATAAGATGTTATAACATTAAACCATGCAAAGATTTTAACAGATAATTTATTCAATTCAATAAATATGTTTATAATGACAGCTTAAAAAATTAAACCTCTTGAAAAAAATTAAACCTCTTAGCTTTAATATAAGTGAATGTAATCAAATGGATGTAATCAAGTGATTTTAGCATATTTGATTACATGTGCTTAACAGAAACTATGGCAATAGAATAAAAAAATGTGTTTTTACTGATTGATTTTTTTCCATGAGAATGGGAAGTTTGAGTTAAACATTTATGACTTAAGAGATAATAGGTGATACGTATTATAAATTATGTTTGATAATTGAATTGCCTAGAAAGTTGGATTAAGAAACTATTCATCAATCATAGATTTGTGGCTGAAATATGCTGTGAAGAATATGTAAAAATCAATGTTAGTTATTTTGGGGGTATAGTGTTAGGACATATTTTAAAGATCTACTTAATTTTTTAACTTTTAGATTTATTTTTATGTATTGGTGTTTGTGTGCCATATGGGTGTCACTGCCTGAGGAGACCAGAGAAGGGTGTCAGATCTCCTGGAACTGGAGTTAATGGGTGATTAGGAGCTCCCAACCACTGGGTATAGGTGCTGAGAACCAAATTCTAGTCTTCTTTACTTATTTACATGTTCTTAACTGCTGAGCCATCTCTTAAACTTCAAGGTCTATTTTAGATCTACCAAATATCTTTTCTTGTTGTTGTTGTTAAACAGTGACACTGGATAATTTTTGCAATAATTTTTTTTAAATATGGGGAGAATTTTTTAAAGAATTGAATTATTTTATTTTTATTTATTTATCATTTTACATACCATCCCCATTTCTCCCTCCCTCCCAGTCTCCCACCTCCAGTTTTCCCCATCCCACCCCCCATCCACTCCTCAGAGGAGGTAAGACCTCCCTTGGGGAGTCAACAAAGTCTGGTATACCAAGTTGAGGTAGGACCAAGACCCCTCCCCCATGTAACAAGGCTGAGCAAGGTATCCCACCATAGGGAATGGGCTGCAAAAAGCCAGTTCCCACACCCAGGATAAGTCCTGGTCCCACTGTTAGGGACACCCCCCTCCCCAACAGATCAAACCACTTTCATTGACAGATGACTGTATAAGGAAATGTAGTATATACATACAGGGACATGCTATTCAGTTTTTTAAAAGAAGAAAAATTTGAGACATGCCATATGCTTCAACATGGATGAAATTTAGGGATTTTATGCTTAGTGAAATGAGGTAGCCAGAGTAAGGAGTGATCCCACTTAAATAAAGACACATGGAGTAGCCAAAATTGATTGTTAGGAGTAAGAGGGTTTGAGGAGCAGTTACTTATTGATCATAGGGATTTCAGTTTCACGAGTTGGAAGTTGCACAGGTGGTGATGACTGTATAACAACATAATGAATTTAATAACAGTACACTGAAAATGACTAAGTTAATTTTCTTTTGCATGAATTTTACCACAATAAAGATAAAAATAAGACAGGCCAGTCATATTTCCCAAACTGCATGAGTCTGTATTAGAATATATTAAATATAGACTGGGTTTAGAGGATTCAGTTAGGATGTAACAAACTAATTTTTTTCTCTTTCCCCCTGTCTCCAAGTTTGTAGGCCAACCAGTTTCAAAGTTGCAATTCTCCTGTCTCACTTCCCTAGTGCTTGGGACTATAGATTCATACTATGCCCTTCTCAGGAACTTTTGTTTTTGTTTTTTGCTTTTCAAGACATGGTTTCTCTGTGTATCTTTTTTCCTTTATTTTCTTTTTTTTTATTGATTTTTATTGAGCTCTACATTTTCTCTGCTGCCCTCCCTGCCTCTCCCTTCCCCTTCAATCCTCCCCTAAGGTCCCCATGCTCCCAATTTACTCAGGAGATCTTGTCTTTTTCTACTTCCCATGTATATTAGATCTATGTATGTCTCTCTTAGGGTCCTCATTGTTGTCTAAGTTCTCTGAGATTGTGATTTGTGGACTGGTTTTCTTTGCTTTATGTTTAAAAACCACTTAAGAGTTGAGTGCATGTGATACTTCTCTTTGTGTGCCTGGGTTACCTCACTCAAAATGATGTTTTCTAGCTCAATCCATTTGCCTGCAAAAATTCAGATGTCATTATTTTTTTCTGCTGTGTAGTACTCCATTGTGTAAATGTACCACATTTTCCTTATCCATTCTTCGGTTAAGGGGCATTTAGTTTGTTTCCAGGTTCTGGCTATGACAAACAAAGCTGCTATGAACATAGTTGAGAACATGTCCTTGTGGCATGATTGAGCATCCTTTGGATATATATCCAAAAGTGGTATTGCTGAGTCTTGAGGAAGGTTGTTTTCTAATTTTCTGAGAAATTGCCACACTGACATCCAAAGGGGCTATACCAGCTTGTATTCCTACCAGCAATGCAGGAGTGTTCCCTTTACCCCACATCCTCTCCAGCATAAGTTGTCAGCAGTATTTTTGATCTTGGCCATTCTTACAGGTATAAGATGGAATCTGAGTTGTTTTGATTTGCAGTTCTCTGATGACTTAAGTGTAGATAGGAGCTGCAGGCTGCCTTCCTGCCACCCAGCTCCTGACTGCCTGGCTAGCTTATGCCCCGAAATAACCACACACAAATTGTATTCATTTAAACACTGCCTGGCCCATTAGTTCTAGTCTCTTATTGGCTAACTCTCACATTTTGATTAACCAATTTCCAATAATCGGTGTACCACCACGAAGTGGTGGCTTACTGGGAAGATTCTAGCCTACATCTGTCTCGGGTCGAAGAATCATGGCATCTGCCTCATTGCCTTCTTCCCAGCATTCTGTTCTGTCTACTCCGCCCACCTAATTTTCTACCCTATTAAAAGGCCAAGGCAGTCTCTTTATTAACCAATGAAAGTAACATATAGACAGAATACCCTCCTACATCAACTAAGGATGTTGAATATTTCCTTAGGTGTCTTTTAGCCATTATAGATTCCTCTGTTGAGCGTTCTCTGTATTCCATTTTTTTTTACTGGATTATTTGTTCTTTTATTACCAATTTCTTGAGTTCTTTGTGTATTTAAGAGATCAGTTCTCTATCTGATATGGGTTAGTGAAGATCTTTTCCCAGTCTATAGGCTGTCGTTTTGTCTTGTTGACTGTGTCCTTTGCTTTACAGAAGTTTCTCAGTTTCAGGAGGTCTCATTTATTATTTGTTTCTCCAGTGTCTGTGCTGCTGGGGTTATATTTAGGAAGTAATCTCTTGTGCCAATGTGTTCAAGTGTACTTCCCACTTTCTCTTTTTATAAGGTTCAGTGTGACTGGCTTTATGTTAAGGTGTTTGATCCATTTGGACTTAAGTTTTGTGCATGGTGATAGATATGGGTCTATTTTCATTCTTCTACATGTTGATATCTAGTTATGCCAGCACCATTTGTTGAATATGCTTTCTTTTTTCCATTTGACATTTTTTGCTTTTTTGTCAAAAATCAGGTGTTCGAAGGTGTGTAGATTAATATCTGGTTCTTTAGTTCAGTTCCATTGGTCCTCCTGTCTTCTGTTCTTATGCCAGTACCAGGCTGTTTTCAGTATTGTAGCTTTGGAGCCTGTCCTGGAACTTGCTCTGTAGATGAGGCTGGCTTCGAACCACCACTTGACAGGAACTAATTCTTGTAAATCTATTATGTCATGTAAGTTTTTTTCTTTAAGAATTGTTAATAAATCAAAATTTTTAAAGTGGATCATTTTAGTATTCATTTGAGTTTTAACATTAAAAACATTTAATGTACTTACAAAGAGATAGTTATATTCACTGTCAGAAGTGACCATTAAACCAAAGAGCATGCATTAAAGAAGATGACATTAATCAAGAAGTGAAGGAGTTTTCAGCATATCGTATTGAGAAAAGAATTTTCTTAGACTTATTTTGTGCAAGCATTAAAATTGTTTACACTTGCCTTTTATTAAATAATAATTTAGATTAAGTTTAGCGATGTATTGCTGCAGAAAGAATCTGTAATTGGCAGGGAACTATGTGGAAGAGGAGGCAGAAAGAATGTAAGAACCAGAGGGGATGGAAGACACCAAGGAAATGGAGCCAGTAAGACTGACACACATAGGAACTCACAGAGACTGTGGCAGCACGCAGAGGACACACAACACAGTTTCAAGCCAGACATCGATGGGGGCGAGATCTGGAAGATGGAAGAGGGGAAACTGTGATTAGGCTATATTGTAGGAATTTTCAACAAAACTTTTTAATTATCTATTATTTTTAGACAGGGTCTCATTGAGTATCCCCAACTGGACTGGAATTCATTTTGTGAACCAGGCTGGTTTTGAACTCCCATAGATTCTTCTGCCTCTGATTTAGTTAATTAGCAATAGAAACTAAGGCTTATAGGACACCTTAGAAAGATATGAAGTAGTATTTTAATCTAGAATTATTAGCATTTAACTGCCCACCTCATGTGGGCACCAGGATAGATGCCAGCTCTGAACATCTGAACAGCTCAGACTGCTGTTTTGCTTTAATTGTGAAGAGTTCTCATAAGGTGGTTTTTGTGGGGGAAGGGGTTAACTC
The DNA here is from genome assembly GCF_014885135.2 of Alexandromys fortis. NCBI lineage: Eukaryota > Metazoa > Chordata > Mammalia > Rodentia > Cricetidae > Alexandromys > Alexandromys fortis. Next base: position 6,438,375 of record NW_026067953.1, on the reverse strand, counting down.
TTTCAGGGTTTAGGCTCATGTTGTGGTTTGGTATTATTTTGCTGTTAGAAGCATAAATGCCCAAACTTTGATCTTCCAGCCTGCTCTTTTAACTTTCAGGATCCACAAAGGACTTGTCTGCGCAGAACAGCAGTTAACTCCTGGGAATCAGAGTGTCACCTTAGTAATAGCTATGTGTACTACCAGCATGTCAGTACAGAGCTATTATATAATCTCTGTAGGAAATTTAGGCTTGCAGTCCAAGTGAGGCTTTCTCCTTTCCAACCAACTCCATCTAATCTTAATCTCAGGACCATTGTGTTTAGGCTTGTGACTTAGAATTTAGAAGGGAGAGCAGATTAGTTAGTGGACTCCAGTTGTCTTATTCAGACTCTTGTATTAAAAATACCACCATCATTTGAGTGGTGAAACCAACATACAAGTTGAGAGTGGTGGCTCACACTTAGACTCAGAACCTGAGAGGCCCAAGCAGAATTGCTGCAAATTTGAAGCTAGCCTGAATTACATAATTTCTGGCCAGCCTCTGCTATTGACTGAGACTTTATCTAAAACCAAAAACTACTCTCAAAGAAAGAAAACTCAATAAACAGTCCTGACTCTGTTCTGGAGGCTGAAATGCCCAGAATCAGGCATCATCAGCTTCAGACCCCAATGAGTGCTCTCCCGTATGGCAGATAGCAGGGAAAGAAAGGAAACAGTTTCTTTCCTGTCTCTTTTTAAAAATTAAATTAAATTTTTATTTAACTTTTGACCATTTTATAGATGTACATAGTATATTGTGAATATATTCATCCTGTTACCCTCTGTTGTCAGATAAACAAAATGATCAAAATACAGCATCAAGATAGCCACATCTATTTTGCTAACTAACTGTATACATTGAAGGAGAAGAGCAAGAGAATATTCTGTTTTCCCTAAGAAGTCAAACCAAAATTCAAAAGTGCAGATGAGATAGATCAAGAAGTAAAGGTGCTTTCTGTAGAGACTGACAATTTGAGTTTGGTCGCTGGGACCCACATGATAGGAGAGACCTGACTGTGAGTGTTATAGCTCTGAAGGGAAAGAAAGGTATCCTGACTTGTTGGGAAGCCAGGCTATTCCTACAGCTAGGTTGCAGTCGGGGATGGTCTCCCACAGGGTATGGCAATCCTGCTCCTCTCTGAGAGAGAGCTCTTAACAGCTGAGCTGTACTCTGCCCAGCCCCCTTAAAGGGGGCTACCAGTAGAACTATCCATTTCTCCTAAGCTCCAGCCCAAGATGTTACTTCTGCCTCACTCTGTTAAAAGGGAACCCCCTTCAGAAATACAGCAATCTCTTCTGGCTCTAGGTGAAGAGTTCTTACTTTTTCTGCTCAGCACCCTTGAGGGAGCCTCTCAGCAAAGTTCTGCTCAAGTTATTTTTTTTATGTTCATCCCCCCACCCCCGCCCCCCCACACAAAGGGAACCTTTCAGCAAAGATTCTGTTCCAGGCCAGCAAAAGATTGTCACCCAAAACACTTTTAAGAAAGAGATTTATTTGGAAAGGAGGAATCCAGGAGAGTGGCTGCCTCTGCCAGGGTGGGAAAGGACAGCTGATAACTGAACAGGCCAATGGGGCTTATATAGAACTTCTTAGGGGCAGAGTTTTCCCAGGGAGAAGATTTTCTGCACAGGGATTGGTTAGTTTTCCTGCTCAGGGATTGGTTGGTTTGGTTGGTCAGGGACAGCTCTGGTTTCAGGGCCAAACTTGTATTTCTTTCATTGGCACTTTTTAACCTTTTGGCTCTAGTTTCAGGGCCAGGACATATTTCTTTCATTGGCTCTGGTTCTAGAGCCAAAGTGTGTTTCTTTGGCTCTGGTCCCAGGGTCAAGGTGTGTTTCTTTTGTTCTGGGTTTAGGGCTAAAGTTTATTTCAGTGGTTCGTGTTTCAGGGCTAGGGTGTTTCTTTGGCTGGCCCTAAGACTGCCAAAAAATGTATTCTGATTGTCACATGTGCATCAGAACACACACACATTACAATAAATAACTAATAAATGTATTTTTTAAAAGAACGTCTTGTGTAGGAGTTGATCATTTGAATGTAGTAACTCTACCAGCTTCTACTAATGTGCCCCCTACCTATTCATGTTTTGAAAAAATGTAATTTTGAGTTTTCTTTCACAATTTTGGGTTCATGCATGGGTTTCTAAACCTTCTTACCTGTGGGAAGAACTAGAAAGGGAGTCTAGTGGAGGCATAATTGGAATTGGAGAAGGAACAAAGGCTGCTGTCTCTCACAACCACAATAAAGTACCACCTCCTTTGTGGTATGTTGGGAAAAAAGACAATGGACAGTTCTAACTGCTTCAGCGCTCTAGTACCTTGGTTCCAAGCCTGAGGCTCATATCTTCTGAGCAATGTGATTTGAACTTTATTAGTCTTGTGACTGTCTCATAAGTGTAGAAGACAGTTATATAGTTGGTAATGTTTATTTCACCTTTAAGGTAAAATAAAATCTGTAAATATTTTAAGTCTTAGTCTAATAATGTTAATATTTTTTACTTGGAAGTTTGAGCTCTTGTTCTTTAGGCTAACAATTAAGAAAAATGCAGTTTATTTTTAGATCTTCATGTTCAAAGGCTTTAATTGTACTGACAAAACAATAGCTCAGAAGTGAGAACTATTTAGACTCCCATGTTTGAGTATGTATTTGTTTCACAATCTGTGTAATTTAATATTTATTGTTTGCTTTTGTTAGTCCTGTTCCTTGTCTTAGTCAGTGTTCTATTGTTACGAAGAGACAGCATGGCCAAGGCAACTCTTATGAAAGAACGTAGTTAAATGGGGCCTTACTTATACTTGTAGAGGATTAGTCCATTATCATCATATCAGGAAGCAGGTAGGCATGGTGTTGGAACAGTAGCTGAGAGCTTTATGTCCTGATCCCACAGGCAGCAGGCAGAGAGAGAGGCTTTAGGCCTGGTGTGGACTTTTAAAATCTTAGACCCCACCCCTAACTGCAAATTTCCCTCAGCAAGTCTGCACCTTATAATCTTTTCCAAACAGTTCATCAGCTGGGGGACTGAGCATGCAAATATATGACTCTATGGGGGCCATATTAATTCAAATCATCACATACCCCAAACAAAAACCTTAGTCATGGTGAACTGGTTGGGCCCATTACCTGCTGAAGACTTACTGGTCCCTTAAATTTTTTTAGATTAAAATAATTAAAACTTTAATTTAGAATATTCAACAAAATACTGCCTCAAACTTATAGCTCCAAGTTTTATTTGAACCTAATTTTCTTATAACTATGGTCTCAAACTTTTATTTTTAAATACTTAACTTGATTACACCAATTGCTGTATAAATTTACTGTATAAAATTTGACTCTTTCAATCTTCATAAGAACTTCTTGAGGCTTTTGTTATTTTACAGATATTTTGAAAGATTTGTACGCTGAACACTCTTACAGTTACTGTTTAAATTCTATGTTTGCTATATTTGTTTTACTATATAGCTAATTATATTTAGCCATCAGTTCATCTTGCCATTCTAATGCTTTCAATAGATTGTAGACACCAGCATATTGTGGGGGTAGAGTTATTATTGTTAATTATCCCTATCTTACATTATTGGGAACTGACACCCAGAGAAGTAGTTTGTTCAAGGGTACACAGCATTTAAGTGGTACAACTAGTAGTTGAATCAAACATTTCTTGACAGCTTCTATAGAAAGCTAGTTCACATAATATTTATTGGCATTATTAGTAAGAGGAATTTGTTAAATAAATTTTAAGAATGCCATATCTCAGCCTTGAAGATTTATAGTACAGAATCTGTGAGGTCCTGTGGGGGAAAAAACCATTTAATTTTGCTAAAGCCATTGATTTTCAGTTTTTCCCACCAGAGTTCCCTGTTCCTCACTTTTCTCCAGACAGCCTTTTCACATGGAATAGGGTAGGACCAGAGCCCAGTGGGGAGTACTGTGAAAATGCTCAGTATAACATGCTTTTTTTTTATTTAGGACAGAATAAGTTTTGAAGAATTTGTATATTTACACACACCCTTAGAATTTTAGAGCTGACAGGGATCTTAGTTCTCTAAATCTTTGCTCTCATTCCGATGGGGAACTGAGACAATGTGTGCACATGGCTAGTGTACACTAACTCTTGCTACATGTTTAGTGGCACAAATGGAACTAGAGCACAGCCCAGAATCTAGTATGGTAGTTAGGCACATTGTATTTGTTAATAAATTAATATTTGGAAGTCTATCTATTGTTACTGCAAATCTACCTGTGTATTATAACTTTTGTTTTCTTCCTAGACTTTATGTTGATTTAACCTATGGTAAAAATATTATCTAGTCACTAAATTTTTAAGAAAAGCTTTATTATAATTAGGATATAAAAATATAACTATACAAATAATTATATAGGAACACCCCAGGTTAAGAAGTAAAACTTTGCTGATACCCCAAAGCCCCCACAGAGCCCTCCTGTTGCCAACCCCTTTAATTTTTTCTTTCTTTTTTTCTTTCTCTTTAGCCAACTTAACAGGACATGCAGAGAAGGTGGGAATTGAAAATTTTGAGCTGCTGAAGGTCCTAGGAACTGGAGGTAAATCTCAGGTTTAATCCCCTTTAAACAGAAAGTATTTGCTATTCTGTGACACAGCATTGATAACCTTCATGCAGAAGTCATTGACAGTTTTAACAGCATGCGGAGTCCAGTTGAAAGACAGAAAGACAGACAGACAGACAGAAAACTAAAGAGTCTCTTTTGTCTGTCTCTGTTGATGGAGTGGCAGGCTGCTTCCCGCCACCCAGCCGCTGGCTAGCTTTACCCGAAATAATTACACAGAAACTGTATTCATTTAAATACTGCCTGGCCCATTAGTTTCAGCCTCTTATTGGCTAATTCTCACATCTTAATTAACCCGTTTCTAATAATCTGTGTAGCACCACGAGGTGGTGGCTTACCAGGAAGGATCTTAACCTGCGTCCATCTTGGAGAGAGAGCTATAGCGTCTGCCTCACTGCCTTCTACCCAGCATCCTGTTCTGTCTACTCTACCCACCTATGTTCTGACCTATCAGGCCAAGCAGTTTATTAATTAATCAATGAAAGCAACAGATAGATAGAAGACACTCCTACATCATGTCTCAATCCCAGCACTTGAGATGGGGCAGCACGAACAAAAGTTCAAGGCTAGCCTGTGCTATAAAGCAAGACCTTACCCAACAAACAAGCCAATAACAAAAGCCTTTTTAAATCTAATGTTGGGAATGTAAATCAGTATGTCTTTACTTCGGCACGGTATTGGTTTTTAGAAGTTACTAGCATATAAAGAGCTTGTTATATGCCAAGCACCTTATGAAATGATTTAAATTGATTGATTTATTTAGTTTTCTCTTAAGGCTGTTGTAATTCAAAGCACATCATTGTAATAATGAACAAGTCAGGATCTGTCATTAACCCAACACTTAAGAGTCTGGCTAATTGAAGCATAGTTCTATTTATGTCCTATCATCTATGTAAGATTGAAATAATCTGTATTCATTAACATTTTAGAAAGCGTTTCCAAGTCATAATTTTTTTTAAAAAAAAGGCAAAGAGAATATACACTACATAATTATACAATAGAAACAATTATGTTAACAAATGTCTACATGTATTAGCATGGAAAAAACATCTGGGGTGTATCCCCAAATGGTAACATGATAGTCTCTTGGTGATCTTGGTTTTTTTTTTTTCTTTTTCTTTCTTTTTTTTTCTTTTTGGCTTTATTCTTTCCTATATCTTTGAAAATTCTCTGTCTCGACTCCTGTTGTTCAGAAATCAGGCTGGTCTTACATGCATGGGCATCTGTGCAGTTCTAGAAGATCCCTACACTCAGAAGAGCCTATGTACAGTATGCTTTGCTGTCACTCTTCTCAAGGTCATTCACAAACAAAGCCACATATGCTTGCACTGGGCCCTGCCAATCTTGTAGCTAGTCTTGTCCTATTGTACCCGTCCTGGCCCTGGAATATCCTGCTCTGTAGTTACAACAGCTGCGAGAACTGGCTGTTCTCATTCTCCTATCTCAAGTTCTATTGAAGAAGCTCTGAACTCGTTTCTCTCCTTAGCAGGCCATAGGCACTTCTATGGAAGGAGTTTCACAGTACAGATCATCTTTCTCATTAAAGTTTAGCTTCACAGTTTAAGGAGCATCTGCCTTTTTAGATTTTTCAGATCTGGTAGGATGTAGCAATTGCCAGCTTACCAGCAGTAGGGAGATCTGGGTTTCTATAATCGCTCCCTTTGCCCTAGCCTCACATGTGTTTCCATGTACAAATTATCTTTAGGTCATTTAGTAGTGAGTGTTGGTGCTCTGGATCATGCCATACAAGGGTTTTTTTTGTAGCCACCCTGAGTTATTTAGCATACAGTGTAGAGCCAACTTTGATAGATACCAGTGAACAAGCCTGATGGTGTATTCCTACCAGTTAAGGCTGTGATGCCAGAAAGAATCTTAGTGTGGTTGTCAACTTGGATATTTTCCAGTGCTTGCCCGCCTTTAGGTCATGTATAGAAGTATACTTTTAAGGTACTAAATGAGCCCCACTTTACCTAATCCACAAGAAAGAATGCTTTCAAAATAGAAAAATAATGTTGGTTATCCCTACCTTTGTTTCCTGTTTCAAAGATAGTATTTATCTACTAAAAGGGGAAAACAAGTCCAGATCTGTGGTTCCCTTAAAAGATGTGGTTTGCAACAATATTGTCAAAAGCTTTTCAGGTCAAGTTCTCCTCACATTATGTGTTATATTAACATAGCGTCTTTCTTTTTAGTGTCTGCTTAATTGAGATACAGTGCGTGTATCATATGGTTTACCCATTTAAAATACACAGTCAATGCTTTGAGTGTATTTAAAGTTGTGCAGCCATGACCACAATCAACTTTAGACCTTTTTGTTTTAACCTCAAGAAGAAACTTTGAATCCTTTTGCTGTTACTTTGCAGGCTTACAGTCCTCTCTGCCCCCAAAAAACCACTAACTAGACTTTATGTGGATTTTGGTGACTGGCTTCTTTCATATAGTATAATGTTCTCTGAGTTAAAATATGTTGTAGCACATATTAGCTCTTCTTTCCCTTTATGACCAAATAATTCTTTGTGTATTACATTTTTTCACGCATTCATCAGTTGACGACTGATGACTATGATAGTTAGCTTTAGCTGTCCACTTAGTAACTATAAACTCTTAGGAGGAGGGTTTCAACACTGCATTATCTGCATCAGGTTCACCGGTGGGCACATCTCTTGGGAGATTGTCTTAAGTTAGTTATTGTGGGAAGACTGGGCCTAGTGTGTATAGCACCATTCTCTAGCAGGGGTTCCTGGACTGCTGTAAAAGTAGAGAAATAGAAACAAGCAAGCAGAAACATGCATTCATACTCTCTGCTTTTGACTGTGGACATGGTGGGACTAGCTGTTAGTCGTTCCTGCCTTGACTTCTCCACAGTGATAGATTGTAACTGTAAAGTAAAATAAACCCTAAGTTGCTTTTTGTTATGTATTTTTTTTATCTTAGCAAATGAAGTGAAACTAGGACAGTGACCATTGGAGTTGTTGCCAGTTTTCATCTGTGAAGTGTAAACTTGAGTGCTGTGACAGGTGTACATGGTGTTTCATGTCAGCCTAAGTTTTTATTTCTTGGGTATATTCCTAGGAACAAATCCCCAGTTTGAATAGTGACTCTTTTTCACTTCCTGAGAACAAAATCCATTAATAGTTTCTGTTCTCTGGCCAAGTGATTAAATTGTATTGGTGCATTTATTTTCCATTTTCAGATGGTTTACAAAAAGTCGTGCATAATTTTAAATGTTTTGTATAAAGGTTTTATCAATCCTAGCCTAAATTGTCTCCAGTTCTAAACTGTCTTTGATATGACAGTGGTCTTGTTTGTCTGTTATGGGTTGGGTTTAACAGTTGTGTGTCAGTATGAAATCTGAGACAGAAAAATACTACAGCTAAAAATCTCACTTTCATCCATGATGTTTGGAGAGTTTGTAGCATCTTGGTGTTTTTAAGAGCTTCTCAGCTAAACCAGGTTCTACCACTAGAACAGCTAGGAACACTTCCATTATTGTCACAGAACTGTGCAGCACCTGGTGCATAGCCTAACACCTACTTGTTTGACTCACAACCTAGGAGACCCTCATGTGGGAAGCCTGTTTTAACTCTTGGATGTCTGTGGCCTTTGTCTGCATCTGTGTAGTTTATGTTTATCTGCTCATTTGCTGACACTTGGAGCCCAACATTGTGTTCTTCTTGGCATTCTAGAATAAACCCAGTATGGCCTTCTTTAAATGGAAGACACAGACCAATGCTGGGACAACACAAAATTGCAGAAATTCAGCACTCTTGGTACATTTTTCTGATTAGAATTTATTGCTATTTCAGAAAAATAGCCATTGGATAAATACCTTCCCCCTCATCATTGTCTTTATTTTATTGGCAGAAAAACTAAGATAGTTCATAAATGAATGAAGTCTACTATATAATACATAATACAAAGATTTTAAAGTAGAACTTTTCTCTTAACTATCATTTCCTATTTCATCATCATCACCATTATTTGCTTTTTTCTTTTCTTTTCTTTTTTTTTTTTGCTATGTAGCCTTTGCTGGACTGGAATTTGCCATGTAGACCAGGCTAGCCTCAAATTCATAGCGATCCATTTACCTCCTGAGAACTGAGATTAAAGCTGTACACGACCTAGCTTATTTCCCATCTTTAAAGAACAAAAATTTATTCTTCTTTACTGGAAATGAAAAAATATCCATATTAAAATACTGAAACTGCATTAATCTAACACTGCTAGTTCTCTAACCTCTTTGCATTCATTAACTACTACTTTATAAGTACTCTAAGGTTGAAGAGTTTTACATAACTTCATATGTTTAAAACGAATAACTAAGGTAGTAGATTTCCATTTGGGAAACATGAAAGTGAATGCTATTTGATTTTAAACTGAGTATTGTATTTTGATTATCAAGCTGAATGAACCGAATGAACTGATCACAAGAAAATGACATTGTTCCATAAAAGCTGTCTCAGTCCCTGCTCTCCAGTTGTATTCATACTTCATTGTTGCTCTGACAGGCAGACCTTTCTTGGGGAAGGAAGGTTTATTTTTCCTAATAGTTTTGTAGTGTGAAGACATAATGGTATTCACGGGATCAGAAGCAAGAAGCAGCTTGCTCACATTTCTGTGGATCAGGAAGTAGGGAGGAGTGCTTTGCCAGATCCTAGGTGAGACTACAATCCTCAGGATCCATCCCCCCAGGGACTCACTTCTTTCAGCTAGGCACTAACAACCTAAAGGTCCCATAACCTTCTAAAACAGTATCATCATCTGGGGACCAATGGGGGGACATTGCCCATTCATACCATAGTACCATCTAATCAGGCATCTTACACATAATTCATAAGCCTTAGATGTCCAAGAGATTAGGGATCAGCCTGCAAAGCACACTAAATAACATGCTAACACACACATGGAACAGTTAGAACAATGTCAGGAGAATATCTGTAGTAAAGCTTTGAAGACTACTAGAACAATACAATGAGAACTATTTTTTCTTATGTAAACTACAAGATAATTAATTCTTTATAACTTTTAAACTTTTGGAAACTACAAGTTTAAAGAATTAAACTATAATTTAAAGAATGAAACAGAGTACTCCACATCATGCTTGACACAGGACACACTGCATTATAACTTTTACAGACACAGATTTAGGTTTCAGATAAATTTAGTTGAATTCAAACTACTTCAAACAGACTAGTTTACAAGCAAACATCATCTGCAAATAATTCTTTTTTTCTTTAATTTTTTTATTGATTTTATTGAGCTATATATTTTTCTCTGCTCCCCTCCCTTCCTCTCACCTCCCCTTCTGCCCTCTCCCATGGTCCCTTTGCTCCCAATTTACTCAGGAGATCTTGTCTTTTTCTACTTCCCATGTAGACTAGATCCATGTATGTCTCTCTTAAGATCCTCTTTGTTCTCTAGGTTCTCTGGGGTTGTGATTCGTGGGCTGGTTTTCTTTGCTTTATGTCTAAAAGCCACTTATGAGTGATTACATGTGGTAATTATCTTTCTGTGTCTGGGTTACCTCACTCAAAATGATGTTTTCTAGCTCCATCCATTTGCCTGTAAATCTCAAGTTGTCATTATTTTTTTCTCCTTGTGTAGTACTCCATTGTGTAAATGTACCACATTTTCCTTATCCACTCTTCAGTGGAGGAGCATTTAGATTGTTTCTAGGTTCTGGCTATGATAAACAATGCGGCTATGAACATAGCTGGGCATATGTCCTTGTACATTGAGCATCCTTTGGGTATATACCCAAAGGTGGTATTGCTGGGTCTTGAGGAAGGTTGTTTCCTGATTTTCTGAGAAATTGCCATACTTCTATCCAAAGGGACTGTACCAGCTTGCATTCCTACCAGCAATGCAGGAGTGTTCCCTTTAGCCCACATCCTCTCCAGCATAAGTTGTCATTCGTGTTTTTGATCTTGGCCATTCTTACAGGTGTTAGATGGAATCTCAGAGTTGTTTTGATTTGCATTTCTCTGACGACTAAGAATGTTGAACATTTCCTTAAGTGTCTTTCAGCCTTTTAAGATTTTCTCTGTTGAGAGTTAAGGTGTGTACCCCATTTTTTTTTTTTACTGAATTATTGTTCTGATGACCAATTTCTTGAGTTCTTTGTATATTTTGGAGATTAGCCCTCTGTCCGATGTGGGGTTAGTGAAGATCTTTTCCCATTCTGTACCCTGCCATTTTGTCTTGTTGACCATGTCCTTTGATTTACAGAAGCTTCTCAGTTTCAGGAGCTCCCATTTATTAATGTTTTCTCTCAGTGTCTGTGCTACTGGGGTTATATTTAGGAAGTGGTCTCCTGTGGCAATGTGTTCAGATGTACTTCCCACTTTTTTTTTCTATGAGGTTCAGTGTGGTTGGCTTTATGTTGAGGTGTTTGATCCATTTGGACGTGAGTTTTGTGCGTGACAATAGATATGCATCTATTTTCATTCTTCTACATGTTGACATCCAGATGGAAGAGAGAAAGAATCTCAAGTGCTAAAGGTACAATAGAGGAAATAGACTCATGAGTTAAAGAAAACATAAAATCTAACAGAAGCTTAACCCAAAATATCCAGGAAATATGGGACACCATGAAAAGGCCAAATCTCATAATAATAGGTATAGAAGAAGTAGAAGTTTAACTCAAAAGCACATAAAATATATTCAACAAAATCACAGGAGAAAACTTTCCCAACCTAAAAAGAAAGATATGCCTGTGAAGATACAAGAAGCTTACAGAACACCAAATAGACTGGATCCAAAAAAAAAAAAAAGTCCTCTTGCCACATAATAATCAAAACACTAAACCTACAGAGTAAAGAAAGAATATTAAGAGCTGCAAAGGAAAAAGGCCAAGTAACATATAAAGGTAGATCTATCAGAATTACACCTGACTTCTCACTGGAGACAATGAAAGCCAGAAGGTCGTGTTCAAGCATATGCAGACATTAAGAGACCATGGATACCAGGCCAGACTACTATACCCAGCAAAACTTTCAATTACCATAGAAGGAAAAAACAAGATATTCCATGACAAAACTAGATTTCATCAATACCTAGCCACAAACCCAGCCCTACACAAAATACTAGAAGAAAAACTCCAACCCAAGGAAGTTGGCTACACCAACAAAAACACAGACAGTTGGGCTGGAGAGATGGCTCAGTGGTTAAGAGCATTGCCTGCTCTTCTAAAGGTCCTGAGTTCAATTCCCAGCAACCACATGGTGGCTCACAACCATCTGGAATGAGGTCTGGTGCCCTCTTCTGGCCTGCAGACATACACACAGACAGAATATTGTATACATAATAAATAAATAAATAAAAAGGTTGACCTTATTTAAAAAAAAAAAACACAGACAGTGGTGGTCTCATAGCAGCAAATCTCAAAGAAGGGCAAAACGCACAAATTAACATCACCAACAATGAAAACTAAATTAACAGATAGGAATCACTGATCAGTAATCTTCCTTAATGTAAATGGACTCAACTCACCTATAAAAAGGCAAAAAAAAAAAAAAAAGGTGAGTTTTCAAGTTGTCTTAATTCACTGAACTGTGGCAGTGCCAGCTAAAATTTCTTTTCATAAACCTTCCTTTGCCTCTGTTGCAGACGACCATTTGTAGTTTACTTTGATCATTGCATCAGGATTGATGAAGGTGCAGGAGCACCATGGGCAACTGGGTAGCCTCTCAGGAATGTTGCTGGGTTCAAGGGGCCCCTGGGCCACATAGCAGCCCATTTACTTTTGAAATTTTCTCTGGTTAATTTATCAAGAGTAATGTGTACATAGTAATTTCTCAGTAAATGCCTATTGAATGAATATGAGTTTATTTATTTCATATTACAGGACTTCTGTCGTGATCCTTGAATATTTGAAAGCATTTCATATTACAGGACCTTTGTCGTGATCCTTAAATATTTGAAAGCAGACTACTTTTTAGTAAACTTACAACATTTGCCATGTCTGTATTTTAGAGATTATGTTCTTGCAACAAATTTAGATATTTTTCATATTAAAGTTTTAGAAATGTTAGCTAGCTTTTATTATGCTCTTTATTAAAAGTAGAAGTTAGCAGTATAAGTGGCCAAAAGAAAGTCTTTACATTTCAGCTTTCATAAATTAAATTTTCATTCATTTTACCTTTTCAATAGAGATATACCAGTTATTCCAAAAAGTAAATTACAGGAAAACCTTCATACTCAGATCATGTTTTAGTTCAGGTATAGATAAAGCTACATGATGCTTAAATCTTACTATCTCTTACCACTAAGAGATGACTTCTGACATCTATTGAACTTTCTAAAACATCCTATGAAGATGAAATATTAATTAGTTTTCATATTGCATTGTATAGTATGTAACAAGAATTGTAAAACTAGTCTCATTCCTTGATCTGGCAGTTTTATATGACAGAATGTTCCAGTTACAGGAGTAGAAATGAAAGATACTTTATTTTCTCTTTTAGGTTAGATTGACAGCTGAGATGTCCTGAAAACCCCTTTCATTATTAAATTCCCAAAGTGCTGGATAAAATATAGTTTAAAAACTAGGTCTGCCACTGACTGCATATGTTAACTGTCAAGGATAAGGAAAACCCTTAGCTTCAAAAGAGTAAATGGGAGAAATGGGGGCAAGAATGTAGAGGAGATAAGTGCCTTAAAGGCATACGTTTTGCTGGACAGTCTACAGTAAAAGTCAGTCGGATTTTTGTGTTGTTGTTGTTTTGGTTTTTTTTTTTTTTTTTGAGACAGGATTTCTCTTTGTAACAGTCCTAGCTGTCCTGGAACTAGCTATTATAAACCAGGCTAGTCTCAAACTCTCAGAGATCCACCTGCCTCTGCCTCTCAAGTGCTGGGATTAAAGGTGTAAGTCACCACCGTTGGCCTGTGATCTAGTTTTAAAATTTTTAGTTTGCATTCTTGGTATGGGAGATTACATGTAAGGCACAGAAGAGGTACAGATTGCTCATGAAAAGAAGAAGAAAAATCCAGCCTGCAGAGGGGTGGAGAAGAAACTTTCTGGCTCAGCATTGGCTTGAGGGTGGGGGGCACAAAAGAAATGCAAGTCTTTCAAGCTTGCTCAACCATTAGCTGGGTATCAATAGGTATGCAACTTCAGTGGTATGTACTATGTAATAACTAAAATCAAACAGAAGTTTAGCTTATACTGGTGGTTTCTAGATAAAACAAACATTAATCCTCTTAGTAGGAATAAACTTATTCCTGTGTAGGGCAGTGTGTGTGTGTGTGTGTGTACAAATATATAGGTATATGTGTGCCTATATGTGGAGGCCAGAAGTTGGCATCAGATGACTTCCTCGGGCATTCTTTCTCATCTTTTCTTTCCTCTTTCTTTCTGTCTGTCTGTCTCTCACGAAGCCTGGAACTTAACAGTTCAGCTAGTCTCTCTCACCGTGAGCCCCATCCCCCATCTCTGCCTCCCAGCATTGAGGTTACAGATGAGTGCTGCTGCACCCAGATTTTACATTGTACATTTTGTTTGAGGATTTGAACTCAGACTTTGAAGCCTGCTTGCACTTTTCAGACAGTTACTTCCCAAACCTTTACTTAGATTTTAAGTATTAAAGACAATTATACAAGTTAAGACTGTATTATAAACATTGCAAACATTTAAGAGCAAGGCTGTAGGTCTGGAAGAATGGAAACAGCAAAGAAGCACAGATACAGATTATTTATTTTAGACTTGAAATATGTAAATGCTTATGTTTATTTTAGTAACTTATTTAAGTTGGAAAATAATTGTGTATATTTATAGAGTAGAATTAATGTTTTGACTTATTTATATGTTGTACAGAGATTTATTCAAGATAATTGTCTAACATACTCGTCATTTCACTGACTCTGTGTAGTAAGGATGTGAATAAAATTGAAATACACAGTACATTATCTTTAACTGGTTTCTATAAAACAACAGTATAATACTAAAGCTTATTTTTTTTCAGGCAGGGTATGGTGGTATACACTTAATTTTAGCACTCGGGAAGCAGAATCAGGCAAACCTCTGAGTTTGCGGCAAGCCTGGTCTACAAATGAATTCCAGGACAACCAGGGCTATATAGATAGGACCCTGTCTCAAAAGACAAATGAACAAATAAATAGTCAATGAAAACAAAACTTATTCCTCAGTGATCTGGAACTTTATCTTTAGATTAACACCTCAGGGATTTTTTTTTTTAATCTTAGTATTAAGAACAAGATGTAGGGTTGGAGAGATGGCTCAGCAGTTAAGAACACTTGCTACTCTTTTAGAGGACCCAGGTTCAGTTTTCAACATTCCATTCATTTACAGTTCCAGAGATGCTCTCTTCTGGTTTCCCTGGGCACAAGGCATACATATGGTACACATACATTAAGTATGTGCAGGCAGAACACTCATACACAGAAATAAATCTTAAAACTCACAAAACATGCTATTTGGGTTTGGCACATGCCTATAATCTTAAGAGGTGAAGAGAGGAAGATTATGATTTCAGGGTCAGCTTAGACTGTCTCAAAAAGAGAAAATAGAGGAGAATGAATGAATGAGTGAACGAACAAGACATGCTAAGAAAAACTACTATGCAGTTTTTTTCTTCTTCCCTTCTCTCCTTCTTTGTTTCTTTCTCTCCTTCTTTCTCTCTTTCTCTTTCTTTCTCCCCCCTTCTCTCCATGGGGCTGGAGAGAGTGCTTGCTGCTCTTTCAGTGGACTTAAGTTTGGTTCCTAGCACTTACAGTGGGTATCTCCCAACTGTATATACTTCCAGATCCTGGGGATTCATACGCTCTTCTGGTCTCTGTATACACATGTACACATGCAAATAAAAGTTAAAAAGAAAAATTTAAAGGGCTACTTATGGTACAGATCAACACACTACTACTTAAATAACCAGTACTACTATTATAAATGGGAAAAATTACTCAAATTATGAGAACTATGGATTTTCACTAGTATGTGGGATAAAGAAAATTAGTGAGTAGGAGGATAGATTAAGTAAGACACCTGATTGGTCTAATAAAAAGCTAAATGGTCGATGTAAGGCAGTAGAGGCCTAGGCAGGGCTGGCGGGCAGAGAAAGTAAGTAGGAGGAGGAATCTAGGCTCACGAGAAGGAAGGAAGAATGAGGGAGGAAAAAAGGGGGATGCTTGGGTTCATCCAGTCAGGCAGGCAGCAGCCGGTCAGACAAACATGAAGGAAGCAAAAATGTAGGCATACAGAATGAAAGAAAGGGAAAAATCCCTGAGGCAAAACATAGATGAAGAGAAATTAAGCTAATTAAATTAAGAGCTAGTGGGACAAGTATAATGTAAGGCCGAGCATTCATAACTAATAGTCTCCATGTCATAATTTGGGAGCTGGTTAGTGTCCTAAAAGAAAGCCTGATGCATTACATGATAATGGAAATTAACATATATAAAAAGTGAGATTCAACAAAGAAGATATAACAGTTGCCTAACGACGAGTTACAGAAGGAGATAACAGAATGAGGAGAAACCTTTTCAAAGAGATGACAGCTGAGTATTTTGAAGGTTGATAAAACATGAATTCTGAGAATTAGAAAACATAGCAAATCAGCAGACAACTAAGTCTTATGGAAACAAATGAGAGAAGCTGGTTGAGCATAAGGACACAGATACCCCAAAGCAGCCAGAGAGATACTTTTAACATAAATGGTTATTTTAACTCAGTCATGATTATTGTCTTCAATAGCAACCATGGAAAGAGTAGGATAGTACTCTGTAAATTGCTCAGAGAAATGGCTATCATTATAGAGTTGTATCCCTAGCAAAACTGTTTTCCAGGAGTGAGGACAAAGTAGATTACATATGCATGTGTGCACATGAGCATGTATGTATATGTGTGTTTCTACATGTGGAAACCAGAGCTAACCCTGTTGTAGTTCCTTAGCAGGAATCCACATTGTGTTTTGAGACGAGATCTCTCACTGGCCTGGGATTCTCTAATGATGCTGGGCTGGCTGGCTAGCAAGCCCCAGAGGTCTTCCTGCTTGCCTTCCCAGCACTGATGTGATGAGTGAGTGTAACCACACTTTGCTTTTTTACATACATAGGGGGATTGGACTCAGATCCTCATGCTTGTGATGGCAAACACTTTACACACTGAGCTATCTTCTAGGCCCAAAATAGACGTTTTGAACATACAAACCTTGAGCATGTTTTCCACCAATAGTTCCTCACTAGAAAACTTTAAAGAATGAGATATTAGGGGGAAGAAAAATGATGCCAGGAGAGTTTCTGAGATACAAAAATAATTGAAAGTTAACAAAATACATTCAACATTACTTATGTCTCATTTGTGTATTTAAACTAAGACAACTAGAATATTGGACAAAATTACATATGATTTCAGAGGTGATAGAAACTCATGTTCTGAGGTACATACTATAAAATGCACATAAATCTTCAGTGTACAAATTACTAAACTGCTGGGTGTAGTGGTGCATGTCTTTAATCCTAGCACTCTGGAGGCAGAGGCAGGAGGGTCTCTGTGAGTGTGAGACCACTCTGGTCTACATAGTCAGTTCCATGATAGCCAGAGCTAATAGTTAAACCTGTCTTAAACAAACTTGCATTAAAAACTTAAATAAAAAAACGAGACTAGGCAATATCGTCCTATAACATTAAAGGGGTCAATAGGTAAAAATCTTCCCACTATGAAAATGCTTGCTACAGTTTTAAGAACAAGTAATAACCAAATCTAAGGTAATTCTAGGTTTGTAAAACTTGGAAGACAAAAGAAGGTTATTTCCTCCAGTTGATTTTCTGAGGACACCAATGCCAGGGCAGTGTAAGGAAGGGAAATCAGAAGCCATTCCACATCTGTGAAAACTGTGTGTAGTATTGGGAAAACCAAACTTTGAGCTTTCTTTCAACACATCTGATCCTTTGACTTGTCATCTCCCTTGCCTTTGTGTGTTTGTTCACAGGCTCTCACGGTGAGGAAGTGGTGTCATTGTCATGTTGTACTTCTCTATCCATCTCCATTTCATGCTCCTCACTCTGCCTTCATGCATCTATTGTTAGCCGCAGATGCTGCTTTTCTTTCTTAGCGGTGACAGTGCAGCTTTAAAGAGAAGACGGGATAACTATGAAATGTCATTGTAGACATTTCTGAATTCAAAATCAAAGTTTTAATGACTAAATGGAGTGGGTGGACACTTTTATTATGAATATAATAAAATCAATTTTTATTCAGAATTTTACCACTAATCTTTCAGTTTTATTACCTTTTTAAAAAGATAATTTTTTTCAGCCCCACTTAGAATAATAGAATTTCATCATATGTCTTTGTGTGTCATGTAAGGTTTTTTTTGGGGGGAAGTAAAAGTGAAAACTCTTTTCTCATAAATTAATTTTTATATATAAATTTAATCTTTATATGTGCTGAATAGAAAAATTCTGTTCATCAAATAGCTTAAGTGTTGCATTGTTAAATGTGTGAACATGGAAGATCTGCTGTTTTCTTCTTTTAATGCAGGTTGAACCTCAGACCTTGAGCATCCAGGTAGCACCTACACCCCCGAACTACACCACCAGCCCTCTTTTAACAGCCTGTTTTGAGACAGATCTCCTAAATCCTACAAGATGACCTTGAATTTAGTTTCTAACCTAAGTTGACCTTGAACTTGGAATTTGGATTTTCGAGACAGGGTTTCTCTGTAGCTTTTTGGTTCCTGTCCTGGAACTAGCTCTCTGGAACTCACAGAGATCCTCCTGCCTCTGCCTCCCGAGTGCTGGGATTAAAGGCGTGCGCCACCACCGCCCGGCTAACAATTCTATATTTAAATTTATGTAACACTTATAAATTTTTATTGAGAGGGTTAATTTATTTCTTGAGTTTCTTATAGTCTGTTACTAATCAGTTGACTACTTTCATAACTCATGGGTAGTTCTGGATAGGAAAGAGGAAGCAGGCTTTCTTTTTTTCCCATGTTATTTGCTAACTGCAAGCTGATTGGATGGAGGTGAAATAGAAAATGGGGGTTATGTAATAAACAATGGGGTGGCTGATGTTTAGAATGAGTCATTAGAAATCAGAGCAACTGTGCCAGGGGTGGGGGTGGGGGGCTCTTGGTTTGTAGGGATAAGACAGCCCATTGGGGGCGGGCTTGCCTCGGGCGAGCGTTTACTTATAAATTGGGCACACAGAAGTCTGCTACCCCCTTCCTGTTTCCTGTACTCCGCAGGAACCTCGGTTTTGTGAGTCTGATTTTTCCATTAAAGTTGTATATACTTATCACAATTTGTCTGCATTAATCTAAGCCGCCACATTGGTTCATATCTGGATCCTTTATAAATGTCCATCAACTATAGCAGTTAAGATATCTTGACTATTAAGAATATGTGAACATTATTTATAAATATGCTGTCCTTGATTTTTTTGCTTCTCATTGGGAACTTTTTCTCTTAATAAGATCCTTTGGGAATCAAATATATGGATAATTTTTTTTCTAACTTAAACTTGGAAAAGCTTATCCATGGAATTGATTCCCAGAGGATCTTATTAAAAATCAGAATAAAACATGTTGGGTTTTGATTTTTCTGTTTCTCTCTTTTTTTTTTCAGTTGTGCCAATACTCTGAATTTTCAAGTTATTTGGTACAAAGCACAAGAAATAGCACCTTATTAATGGCTTCATCAACTGAAGAAAATATGTCACCTCCTGTAGTAACCATTAGCTGCCTATAGATCCTCATGAATACCTCTCTTCTCTATATTGTTTGGTTCCGTCTTGTACAGGGCCTGTTCAGATGTTCACGTCTGCCATGAGTTCAAGAGTGCGAAGGCCCTGTGATACCAGAAATTCTGCATTCCACAGTACTCCTGTTCTTCTATTGCTTTCTTCCATGATGCCCCCTGAGTCTTAAGAGGGGGTAATATCAATACTTACTGTAACTGAATATTCAGCAGTCACTTACTTTCGGCACATCAGCTGTGCAGTATTTACATGGTCTGTGCGTATTTACTATCCACTCTTAAAAAAAATCTAAAAACTTCTCTGACCACAAAAAAACCCAGAACATTGTCATAAACATAAATATTTAGAGGACAGTTTGATGTCCATTTAGCAAAACAGTAACAAGAGCTTCTACATTAGAGCCTGTAACCTCCCCAGCTCTGGGCTTTTGGTCAGGTTTATAGTACTAGATGTGTGGAGCAGGCCTCAAACCCAGTCAGAAAGTGTTTGGCTATCCCTCTGTAACAGACTTGCCACTGTTCTTTCCTGGATGATCAGTGTTATTAGCATGCGGGGTCCACAGCTGAATAATAATGTTGATAACTCCCTCCCCCCTCAGCAGTCAGAATGGTACTTTCTGACACTTCAGAGGGCTAGACAGTGGGGAAGAAGCTTCCAGTACAATTGCAGCATGAGTTCTTTATGTCCTATGACTAAAGCATATGTGTCTTCAGCAGAGGATCTTAGCATTTAGTTATGGAGGACACCCATCTGAACTAAACAGCAATACTCTGTGCTGCTTTGGGGACTTGAAGGGGCTTTCAATTTTTATTGTCACCTTATAGCAAAAAAGTAGGTACATTTTTGTGTTGCAGCTCTGTAGCCATACTTTCTTTGGTTCACCATCTCCCAAATAATGACTTGGAGACTTCTTATTAAGTATGAAAGCTTGGCCTTAGCTTAGGTTTGTTCCCTGGTAGCCCTTAAAACTCAAATTAACCTGTTTATATTAATCTACGTTCTGCCACGTGGATCATCACCTCTCCTCAGTACTGTATGTCCTATTTTCTCTGGCTGTCTGGAGAATCCCTTGCCTCAGATTCTTCCCAGGGTTCCTGTTTCTACCTGGAAGTCCTGCCATTCCTCTCCTGTCTAGCTAGCTAGCTATTAGCCATTCAGCTTCTTATTAAACCAAACAGAAGGTGCCTTATGCAGATGAAGTAAAACAGACACATCTTCACAGTATACAAAAAGATTATCCCAGAACACTGCTCAATATTATTTTGGCATATGCGTATAAACACAAAGATATGCATACTTTTTCACTAATATTTAACACAATGTTTTTATCCACTAGGTCTTCTTCTAGTTAAGTTAATCCCCAGACTGCATAATAGGAGAATTGTTTCTGACCCTAGTGGAAACTGAGACATATATGTTAAATATTTTTCCAACATTATAGTAAGTTGAAAATCTAGGCTTCAAACTCATATAGTCTGTTCCTCACTCTGCACTACCTTTCCTTCCCACTTTTCTCCATTGTGCTCAGATACATATGCATGTGTGTGTGTATATATATATATGAGAAGAGGAAACATGTTTCATTGAATGCTTTTATTATGCTTGATCTTACTTCATTTCTCAATACTAAAAGACCTATTTTACTGATATCTCACCCACTACTGATACATTGCCCAGAGTCTATAAAAACATGGACAGACTTTAAGAAGGACTGACATTATCAAATGGCTTCTATATCATGTGCATTAAATAATGAGAATGGCATCTTGGCAGAAAGATATTTTAATATATATTATTTAATATACTCTGTATATTAAAAAGTGACAGGGGCTGGAGAGATGGTTTAGCATTATGACCACTGACTAATCTTCTGACCTCCATGAACATCAGACACATACATGATGTGCAGACATGCCTGCATATACATAAAAGTAAAAATGATAATTATAATAAAAGTGTGACAGGAAGTGATGGAAAGATGACTAGTAAATAAAGGCAGTTGCAGTCAAGCCTGAGTTCTGTCTTCAGGACCCACCTGGTGGAAGGAGAACTGTCTCGTGCAAATCATCCCCTGACCTCCACACATCAAGACATGCACATGCAACCCTCAAAAAATAAATATAAGAAAAATAATAAAGCTATAGATTAAACTCATATTAATAAAGTCTCTAAATTTTTATTATTTTTATTTGTGTGTTGGGGTGGGTAGTTGCATGCATGCATGCATGCTTGTGCTTGTACCGTGGCACAAACCATGGCATGCATTATCTAAGTTAGAGACAATTTGAAGGAATCACTTTTCTGCCGTGTGGGCCCAAAGGATTGAACCCTGGTCAACAGGGTTGGTGGCAAAGTACCCTTACGTGTTGGGCATCTTGGTGGGTGTCTAGTTATTAAAACTACTGCTACTGGTGTGGAGCTGCAGAGTAACAAAAAGAGTTTTCTAGGATGGACAGTAAGGGTTTTTGTAGATCAAAGGTCTTACTGGATTTTTCCTGTGAGTTGTTAGAAATACAAAATTATTTCCAATTTGTTTTAGTTGAACTCAGCTTTTTTTTTTTTTTTTTTTTTTTGGCACAGATCGTTTGCTGCAGTCACACTGAAGTGAAGCCACTTCTCTAGGAATCCTTTTCAGTGGCAGTGATTTTACAAGGGCTCTAACGTGCTACTGCCCTTGTGTTACTTACTGTGCAAATTCAACAGGGATGAAGCTACCCAGTAAGGATCCTAATTTTTAAGGATTATATTTGAAAGTTGGAGTTCAAGAATCATTCTTTTTTAGCCCCAGTTCTGCTACCGTCTCTAGGGATTGAGGTTCAGCAGGTGTGATGATCATCATGAATCTTCTACTTGATAATCTAGATTCAGTTTTCTACTTGATAATCTAGATTCAGCTGAGAGATGACCTCTGGGCATGCCACATAGTTGTGGCAGAGTATAAGTAGAAGCTATATATAGATGTCACTATGTTAAGATTTTTCTGTACTAAAATGCTAGCAGCTAGGTTTCCTGAGGTCACTTTTACTATAGAATGCAGCAGGAACTCAGATTTAACACCAGAATTATAAGGGATTGCTTTATGACAGTCCATTGTCCTTCCTAAAATGCCCAGCTATTACTCCATGCTAGTTCTAAATCACAAAATTTTCTATTAAGGTTCACTTTCAACTAAGTCAGAGTCAACAACAGACACTTCAGTAATACTCTAGACACCTTTCTCTGCTGTTTTCTTGTCTGCTTGTTTACTTATTTATTTTTTCTTTTCACGTACTTGGCTTTGGATTTTTTCTCCTCTCATATATTACATCTTAACTGCAGTTTTCCTTCCCTCTGCTCTCCCCTGGTCTCTCCACCAATTTCCCCTCTTCCCCAGATCCATGGCCCTTCCACTTCCCCTCAGAAAAGAATAGACCTCCCAGAGATATCAACCAAACATTGCATAATATGTATGTTACAATAAGATCAGGCATATACCATCACATCGAGGCTGGATGAGGTGACCCAGTAGGGGAAAAAGGGTCCCACAAACAGGCAAAAGAGTCAGTGGCTGCCCCCACTCCCACTGTTAAAAATCTCACAAGAACACCGAGCTACTCAGCCATTACATATATGCAGCGGACTTGGTCAGACCCCTACAGGCTTCCTGATCTCTGTAGCCCCCCCCCAATCTCTGTCCATTGATGGGTCATGTTCTCTTGGTGTCTCTGGCCTGTCTGGTCTCTCGGATCCTTCCTTCCCCTCCTCCAAAGGACTCCCCAAGCTCTGCCTAATGTTTGGCTGTGGGGCTCTGCATCTGCTCCCATTGGTTGCTGGATGAAACTCTGGTTTCTTTGCTAAATATTTATGATAAAAAGGAGTTGTTTATTAAACCTACTTTCATATAAAAACTGTTAATCTCAAAATACTTTATATTGGTATGAATTTTGGTTTATTGATACAGCTACATAATAATAAAGTACAGATACATAATAATAAAGTTATTTGATAACTTTAACATTGTAAAATTACATATAACAAAACTTCTGAGGTTCTGTTAAAGATGCTTGTAGCTGGAGGTTTCTCTTTTGCCTGCCAGTTCCTGTATAACCACTTTGAGATTTAATATTAATTACAAACCGTTCTGCCTATTAGCTCAGGCTTATTATTAACTAGCTCTTACAACTTCAATTAAGTCAATTCTGTTATTCTGTATTTACCATGAGACTCAGTGGTTTGTTACTTCAAATCTTTCTTCTTCTGCAGTTGCTGGTGTCTCCCTGACTCCATCTTCTTTTTCCATGTATCTTTGCTTGGATTCCCCATCTGGCTCTGTTCTGTTTGACTATTGGCCAAATAGGCTTCTTTATTAACCAATGCTAATAAAACATATTCACAGAATACAGAAGGGCATGCCACATCATCTTCCCTTTTCTGTCTAGTTAAAAAAGAAGGTTTTAACTTTAACATTGTAAAATTACATATAACAAAACAGGTATCAAGCTAGAATTATAGTTATAATATTTAGTCTGTTTATCTTTGGCAAAATTAAAGAAA
Source organism: Alexandromys fortis (assembly GCF_014885135.2). Lineage (NCBI taxonomy): Eukaryota > Metazoa > Chordata > Mammalia > Rodentia > Cricetidae > Alexandromys > Alexandromys fortis. The sequence continues at coordinate 6,414,520 of NW_026067953.1, read as the reverse complement.
ATATTATCTATCTTATTTTGTGAGTCTAAAGTTTCATGTCTAATTTATCTTTTATTATAGCTAAGGAAAGCTATAATTATAACTGTCTAGTCTTTAACTCCATCAATGATCCCAGAAGGATATAATATTACCTAAGTAACCAGGAAGTGCATTGTAAGCACCTTCCAAAACTCTAGGAATGACAGAGATATCTGGCTGCCTAGATAGTTACTCAGAGTTTTTCTTTTTTTTATTGTTTTTTTTTATATATTTTTTGTATTGAAAAAAATTTCTGCCTTCTCCCTGCCTCCCGTTTCCCTCCCCTCCCTCCACTCCTCTCCCCCTCCATCTCCAGTCCGAAGAGCAGTCAGGGTTCCCTGCCCTGTGGGAAGTCCAAGGTCCTCCCCACTCCATCCAGGTCTAGGAAGGTGAGCATCCAAACAGGCTAGGCTACCACAAAGCCAGTACATGCAGTAGGACCAAAACCTACTAACTGGGAGAAGATCTTCACCAACCCCGCAACAGACAAAGGTCTGATCTTCAAAATATATAAAGAACTCAATAAACTAGACTTTTTATGCTAATTAACCCAATTAAAAAATGGGGCACTGAACTGAACATAGAATTCTCAACAGAAGAAGTTCAAATGGCCAAAAGACACTTAAGGTCATGCTCAACCTCCTTAGCAATCAGGGAAATGCAAATCAAAACAACTTTGAGATACCATCTTACACCTGTCAGAATGGCTAAAATAAAAAACACCAATGTTAGCCTTTGCTGGAGATGTTATGGAGTAAGGGGTACACTCATCCATTGCTGGTGGGGATGCAAACTGGGGCAACCACTTTGGAAATCAGTGTGGCGGTTTCTCAGGAAATTCGGGATCAACCTACCCCATGACCCAGTAATACCACTCTTGGGAATATACCCAAGAGATACCCTATCATATGACAAAAGCATTTGTTCAACTATGTTCATAGCAGCATTGTTTATAATAGCCAGAACCTGGAAACAACCTAGATGCCCTTCAATGGAAGAATGGATGAAGAATATATATTAGAGTACTACTCAGAGTTTTTCTATAATGTTGGGTATCCATCTTCAGCCTACAGGCCCTTAGTATCTGTCAGACCTTTTTTAATGAAGCAGGAAATTTGAAAGATTGTCTTGTCTATATTGGCACATTGTCAGTCACTTTCCTCTGTGTCCTGAAGAATGCCTGAAAGTTTTTGTGAAGCAGGAATGCTGAATGATCATTCTACCTCATTTTGACAAAGTTTAGAGGTCATTTTCCTGTGGGTCCCGAATGTCCAGTTTATATAGCATACAAATAAGCAGTTCAGGCAAGAGCAGTTTGTTGCCCAAATGGCTAGCCTTGCCACACTGAAAGCAAACTCCATACGGTGCTTCTTTGATGTCCATCATCCTCTTGAAGTAATTGGTGCTGCCAGGAGCAGATGTGTCTTACTCCTGAGTAAAGTCTAAGTTCTTAAATCATTTTAAGTGCCATATTCTGTAGGTCTTTGAAGTGTTTGAAGATTACCTATACATCTGAACTATATCTGCATTTCTAGAAAACCTAACATGATTATAAGTTTGACTATTATAGATGACTATTGATTTGTATTTTTTAACTATACATTTTAATGAGCTTCATAAGCATAATACCTTAAACAAGAGTAGAAATATACATATAGTATAATAAAGTTTACCTTAAATTTGTATCAATAAACCAAAATTCATACCAATATAAAGTATTTTGATATTAACAGTTTTTATATGAAAGTAGATTTAATAAACTACTCCTTTTTATCATAAATATTTAGCTTTTCCCTCGTTTCTATAACATATTCCCTTTTCTTCTTTAGAAAGAGATTGACTATGACAATTAAGCATTTATAACCAACCCCTCTTAAATGAAAATAAAGATTGATAAGTAGTATTTTGGGAATTTGGGCATAGTTTTCTATACTACTTTCTGCTGATTAGGGGTGCTGGTAATCTTATGGGGATCCTGAGAAAACTTAGAATTATGATCAAGTCCTAACTGGGGTATTTTGTGTGGTTGGTCCATCTCAGCCAGTAGCCTGGAAGCTGTTCTGGATGTTGGATCACCTGAGCCATCACTGCTATCAGAGGCCTTTCAGGGGGTCTTGCTTGATCCAACCATATTAACTTGGAAGGAATCCACAACTTCCCATCTCCTATGGAAACAAAAGCAGAACCTCTTTTCCAAACCAATATAGGTTTGTTTGTTTTTAAATACTAAATGGACCAATGCCAAGACTTTGGCTGTTGACTCCGCCCCATTCAGTTTTCCAACATGGCAGAGGTACATTCACTGCCAGGTCTGGGAGCCGTGTTTACCATCCCAACTGTAGGGATGCAGTGGGTCCATCCCGCCATCAGGCAGTTTGTAACATGATACCCACAAACCCCAAGTGCTCTGTAGCAGAACCTCTTGTCAGTGTCGCCAGCACGGATCAGGAAGCCATCGCTTAAAAGAGCTACCCTCTGTTCAGTGCCAGCAGAGACTATCTGAACAAATGTGGCTACCAAAACGCCATTTTTGACTCTGTTTTTGTGTGTCTAGAATCCTTTTTTTTAAAAAAAGCATTTTATACTTTATGTGGATGTCCATGCCTCAAGTTGGCATCATTTATAATGAGTTTCTCTCCTGCCTGCCAGTTCCTGAATAACCACTCTGAGGCTTAAAATTAATTACAGACTGTTTGGCCAATTAGCTCAGGCTTATTATAACTTAAATTAACCCATTTTTATTATTCCAGTTTTACCATGAGGCTCGTGGCTTGTTATCCACATCTTGCTGCTCCTGGTTGTAGCATTGAAATCCCAATGAGAATGGCATGCTCAGGTTCAGCAACATAAGAAAGGACATAAGCCAGACGCTTTCTGACCAGTAACCTTTAACCAAAATAATGCTTGTGAACAAAAATGTTTATGTCTTTAATTACATTTGATTATTTCATTATTATTTAATGATTAAAATATCTCCAAGAACATATAAAGGAAACAGTTGTTTATTTGACTTACAGTTTCAGAGGTTTTTTGGTTTTGTTGATTCCCTAATCCTTGGCTTCATTGCTTTTTGGGGGGACTGTGAGGGAAGTAATAATCATGTTTGAGGGAGCAGATGAAAGAGGCCATTTAGCTCATAGCAGACTTGAAGCAAGGAATGAGGAATGAACAGAGGCCATTACCTCCAAACCTCTTCAGCTATTCCCTGCCTTTTAAAGTTTCTACCACAAGTAGAGCCATCAGTTGCCCACATGAACCTATGTAGGGCATTTTATATTTAAACTATAATGCTTTAAGAATTGATACATCTATAGGTGGATTATAAGAATATTTTTAAACAAATTTAATTGAAATTTAAAATTAAAGACTAATTGAACATTTATTTGTCTATTTTACATTTATGTATGTATGAGTATGTGTGGTGTGTGCACCTGTGTGTCTTGGTGCATGTACCCTTCCCTTGTGTGCTTGCAGAAACTACAGGAGAATGATGAGTATCTTGCTCTATCCCTTTCTGCTTTATTCCTTGGAGATAAGGCCTTTCAGTGAACCTGCATTACAGAAGACAGCAGTCTCTGGTGGTTCTTCTGTTTCTTCTTCTCACAGTACCTGGCCATAGGTTCTGGGGATTTGAACTCAGGTCCTCATGCTTGTGCAGCAAATGCTCTTACCTGCTGAGACAATTCACCAGACCCTACCTGAACATTTTAATATATTCAAATTTTATAAATTAAATTGTAATATAATCAAAAAATTAAAATTTCCCAATGCTTCAAATACATTTTGAATGTGTTTTCTTTCTTGGTGTGTGGTTTGAGTGATACAATTTTCCCATAGTCTCAGGCATTTAAATATGTGCTCCCTAGTTGGTGATACTATTTGACTAGGTTTAATAGGTGTGCTTTGCTGGAGGAAGTGTGTCACTGGTGGAAGGCTTTGAGAGTTTAAGAACTGTACCATTTCTAGTTCACTCTGCCTCTTGTTTACAGTTCAAGAAGTGAGCCTTCAGCTTCTGCTTAAACTGCAGAACTCATACCTTCTGTTTGCTGCTGTCATATTTTCCCACCGTGGCAGACTCGGCCCTTTAGAACTATAAGCCAAATGAACTCTTTTATAATTTGTTTTGATCGTGATATTTTATCACAATAATAGAAAAGTCATTTGTTATTTTTGTTCAAACTAAAATGTGGGTTATAAGATGTGATGTTGCCATTCCATAAGCTCCAGTCCCAGCTACCTCATGTTTTTGTTGTCATGTCTTCACCATCACGAGGAACTGTGCACTCAATTTGTGAGCCAGCCACAGTGAACGCCTACTGGAGTTGCTTTTGTTGGGCTTTTTTTTTTTTTTTTTCACAACAGCAAGGAAAGTAGCAAATACATGTGGCAATGATGATGATTTCATGTTATTTGACCAATATACATTGTCATATTTTGCTAGTTTGTGCTTGTCTTCATAAGAGACAGCTCTGAAAAAAAGACATAGGAAAGGGATCAATGAAACAGTATTTACAAAGAACAGAACTCATCAGTGAACATTTCTAATGGTAAGGTTTCAAGATCATATTACTTTAAGTTTGGCTTAAAGAGTAAGGAGTTTGAATGCTTTGCTTTCAAATATTTTGAAAAGCTATCTTAAAAAAGAGTAACATTCTTTTTTATATGCTTTGGAATAATATTCTTGTACACTCTACAGATTTGTCACTCATATTAGTTTAATAAAACACTGATTGGCCAGTAGCAAGGCAGGAAGTATAGGCGGGACAACCAGGCTAAGAGAATTCTGGGAAGAGGAAAGGCAGGGAGTCAGTCACCAGCCAAACAAAGAGGAAGCAAGGTGAGAATGCTTTACTGATTAAAAAGTACTAAACCACGTGGCTAAACATAGATAAGAATTATGGGTTAATTTAAGTTGTAAGAGCTAGTTAATAATAAGCTTGAGCAATAGGCCAAACAGTTTATAATTAACATAAACCTTTGTGTGTTTCTTTGGGACTGAATGGCTGTGGGACCAGGTGGGACAGAATACTCCAGTATTTAGGACTTGACCATATCCTAAATTTTCTTTGGGTCCCCATAAGATTATCAGTGCCCCTGGTCAGCAGGAAGTAGCCCAGAAAACTATGCCCACATACCCAAAAACTGGATTATGGATGTTTGTCTTTGTTTAGAGTGTTGGTTACAAGTTGTTATGGATAATGGTCAGAAAAGAAAAGTTAAAATTTTTTGATTAAATTCAGATAGCTTGTTTTGAAAAGAAAAAAAGGGAAATGCTGCAGAATAATGCTCTTGTACACTGTAAAGATTTGTCACTCACATAGATTTAATAAAATTCTGATTGGCCAGTAGTCAGGCAGGAAGTATAGGTGGGTAACCAGACTAAGAGAATTCTGGGAAGAGTCAGTGACCAGCCAGACTCAAAAGCAAAAGTGCCAAGCTACGTACTAAACATAGATACGAATTATGGGTTAATTTAAGTTGTAAGATTGAGCTATTGAGCTATTAGGCCTAACAGTTTATAATTTATACACTGCCTCTGTCTGTTTTTTGGGACTGAACAGCTGCGGCCAGGCAAGACAGAAACTTATATCCAAATGGTATAGAAGGTTCAGTAAATAATATTTAGAACAAAGCTGTTTCTACTCAACATGAAGAACATTTTCTACATTTAGAGCTGATCATCAATGAAATAGTAGGCTGCCTTGCAAATTTTTTTTCTCAGCAGTAATAACACTGGGTTCATTGCACTGTTAGATTGCCTTACTTGCATTGTGGCTTCTGTTTAACAGCTGGTTTCTTATTTATTTCCTGTACTATCAATCATTTAAGGAAATCAGCAGAAGCAGAGCTAAGAGTGTGCACCTAGAAGTTGGGCCAAATGGGTAAATGTGATCATAACTGAGTGAGCAATTTTTTTGTATTGAGTTTCCTCTTCTGTCATTTGAGATGACCATCCAGCCCCTCTTATGGAGGTGTTTTAAGAAATGAAAAAGTTAATTTGTCTAAAGTACCTGATTTTAGTTGCTTATACAATGAACCTGTCGCAGGATCCATACTCTTTTGTCACAGACGATTACGGTGTGCTAGGAAGAAGCTCTTTCCAGTGTTGTGGTGATATAGAAATGATCTTTACATTTCATATACTAGATAGATTTCATAACTTCTAGGACCATAGCATTCTAGAGTGTGGCATCTGGAAGACTGTAAGTTGGGGTAGGTACTGTGTATATTGTAAGGAGCATGGAAACACCAAGACTGGCTGAATAGGACTTTACTTCCTCCCCAGTTTGTGTAGTGGCTTCCTCGGTTGGAAGATAAAGTACATATCATTAGAATGGTTTCTATCTTGGTTTCATTGCTGCTGTACAAAATATGCTGTTCCAATTTCATTCTTTAGGTTGATTTGTTAGCTCCTGAAAGTTGTAATTTTCTTTCTTGATTCACTTCAGCCTTTCTGAGAGCTCAACCTGTAATTATCACACATACTTAAATATAACACAAACTTTTTTCGAAGCTTTTCTGTCTTCCAGGGTATGTTAAACACTATACCATTGGCTTATTATAATCTAGAAAATCAGGTTTCTAGCATTCAGGAGGAATTGGTTTTTTTTTTATTTATTTATAGGTGGAGTGATCCTGGGAGTCACTACTTACATTTGAATCAGGACGGTGCTACCATTGCTTTCTCTCTCTCTCTCTCTCTCTCTCTCTCTCTCTCTCTCTCTCTCTTGAAAATGTCATAATTATCTTGGGAACTTCTAAGAAAGAGATAGGGAGTGAGGGAGCAAGGAAGAAGCTATAGAGTAGAGTCCCTTTTTTTCTGGGATCCATGATCCAGAATCCTGAGGAGGGAGGACTCCTTTGCCAGTCAGGAAGTAGATGGGTACAGGGCTCACTTTAAGCACACACTTGTTCATTTATTTATCTTTTCTCTAGATCAAGTCTTCTGGTCAGTTCCTTAGTTTCTCTGAACTCATTTCCTTATCTCTGAAATAGAACTACTGAAAATACCCACTTCACTGGTGAGGATTAAGTGAAAAGTGAATCCATATGTAGAGGGTGTGTTTAGTGAGAGCCTGGCATGGGCTATTCCATCTCAAGTGTTGGAATAGTTCCCACAGGATTAGTCTAATCTAGCATTGGTCTCTGGCATATCAAGTGTCAGTACTGATCTAGTTCTTTTTTTTTTTTTTTTTTTTTTTTTGTTTTTCGAGACAGGGTTTCTCTGTGGCTTTGGAGCCTGTCCTGGAACTAGCTCTCTAGACCAGGTCTCGAACTCACAGAGATCCGCCTGCCTCTGCCTCCCAAGTGCTGGGATTAAAGGCGTGCGCCATCATCGCCCAGCCTGATCTAGTTCTTAAAGAACAGAACTGAATCACAGAGTGGAGAGCTTTTTCCGTAAAGCTTTCTTACTTTAGTAGATGACTGATAATCGAATTCTGGGTTAAATACAGGGAGCTATGAGCAAGGTAATAGTAGCTGTGACCTGGATCAAAACTGAGCCCAACTCATAGTGATCTGAATAAAGCATTTAATTCCTGAAATAGAATTGAGCATTACCATTCCAAGACTCATTTGAATTTCACAGCCCTCTCTCTCCCCTTTTTCCTCCTTTCCTTCTTTCTCCCTCCTCCTCTTCTCCTCCTCCTCTTTCCTGCCCCGTCTTCCTTCCACCCCCCTGTCCTCCTTGGGGAAATAAATTCAGGGAAGCTGTTCTTCCCACAAAGCTCTAATTCTTCAACTTGGAGGAGCAGCATCACATACAGGATTGTGCCTCCTATAAACTTCACTTATGAAACATGATGAGAATGGCCCAGGGAGCCGTAAATTATTATGGTCTAGAGATTTAAGGGGTTTCTGTCTATATTCTATTTATTTTAATGTTTGTTAACTGTAAAGATCTCCTTTGTTTTATACAATGTCTGTTTATGTTGCTTTGCTTCTAAAAGAATAAATGTAGTGGAATGCTTGAAGTACTTAATTTATTTGTGTGTATTAGATTCTTACTAAGAACTGCATTGGAGCACTGGAGAGATGGCTCAGTGTGGTTAAAGTGCTTCTAACACAAGTGTGAGGGCCAGAGTTTGGAGCTCCAGAACCCACATAAATGCCTGCTTGGCTTTGTGACCTGCCTGTAATTCCAGCAAGATTGAAAGGTGGACAGAGGATTCCAAGAGCAAACTGGCTAGCAAAACTAGCGGTATTGGTGAATTCTGAATTTTATTGAGAGACTACCTAAATGATTAAGGTGGAAGAACAATCAAAGATGATTCCTGACATCAATTTCTGACCTCCATATGCATGTGAACAAGCATGTTCACATACATGCAAACAAGCATACACATGAAGATGGAAAAGGAAAAGAAAAACAACTCTTGGAGACTGGAAATAATGATAGTCATCTATCTGGAATCCCAGACATTAGGAAACTGAGATAGAAGGACATAAGGTCAAGGCCAGGCTGGGGCACATACTGAGACCCTGTCTTAAAAATAAACAAATAAATAAATCAAAAAGGAAGGAAGAAAATGAAGAGTGAAATCCAGTAGCAACTATATACTTCAAGGTTTTATCTGATGTTGAAAATGTCCTACTTGTTCCTGAATTGGACTGTGGTTAGCTGACCATAGTAACAGTTAGTTTCTCAGACCTAAAAATATTGAGAAGAGAATAACATTTAGAGTCAAAGCAGAACTTCATCAGCAGTGGCTAAATATGTAAATACTGGGAGTTAGACCTAGAAATATCTTTGGTAAAAGGCTGAAGAAATTATCAAAGAGCTATTTGAAATAGCACTGAGCATGCTTTTCCCTTGAAAGAGTGTTTGTGTGTGTGTTGGCTGGGTACATTAATTTTATTTTTATAAATTACCACTCTGCCAATGTAGCATTTTAATTCTTTTTTTTTCCAGCTTATGGAAAATTTTTTTCTTTTCTTTTTCAGCTTATGGGAAAGTATTTCTAGTTCGCAAAATAAGCGGTCATGATGCTGGAAAGCTGTATGCCATGAAAGTTTTGAAAAAGGCAACAATAGTTCAAAAGGCTAAAACTACAGAGCATACAAGGACAGAACGGCAAGTTCTGGAGCACATTAGACAGTCACCATTTTTGGTGACATTGCACTATGCTTTCCAGACAGAGACTAAACTTCATCTCATCTTAGGTAAGTGTCCATTGTCATACTTTCTATGAGAACATTTTTCTTTAGGTCTTGAGGCAACATAGTATGGACTTAGAAGAAATTGTTTTGTCTCTCATTCATCTCTTTGTGGTGGCATTTCTGTTAGAATCTTGCTTTGGAAGTGAGACCCCTGGCGTAAAGTAATTTGTATACCTCTGTTCCATACTCCATTATTATTCAATGTGCATCCAAGAGAATGCAAGGAACTTGATGGCCAAGTGGGTTCCGATTTGTACTTTAGCTTTCAAGAGTATGTAGGTTTAGGCTAACGTAGGAGATAGCTATGGAAGCCAATAGTTAGGCCATTCTCTATCTGTCTCTCTGTCTTGTCTCTCTGTTTCTCTGTGTGTGTGTGTCTCTGTCTCTGTTTCTGTCTCTCTCTGGATCAGGATGTAGCACTCGCAGTTACTGCTCCAGTGCCTGCCTGTATACTTTCCATACTCCCTGCCTTGATGATGATGATGAACTAAACTTATAAAACTGTATGCAAGCCCCCAATTCTTTTGTAAGAGTTGCCTTGATTATGATGTTTCCTCACAGAAATAGAACAGTGAATAATACATTTCCTAATTAATATATTTTCATTTTACTCAATATTCAGTTGTTTAATTTATCTATAGCTGTCCAACAAACCACCTAGAATGGAGTAGCTAAACAATGACATATTTTCCCAAGATTTTGGAAAGCTGGGAAGGGCATTTCTCTGTTGTTTTAGGCTGTTGTCATTTACATGGTATGTAGTAGAAGAGCTAGCCTGTTCAGAAGATCCATGGTAGAGTTTCGTATTTGAGAATTGGTGCCATTGTTCACTAGGCCAACTTGTTTCTCTCCAATGTGGCTTCCCAACCTTTAGTACCAGTAGAAGTCAGCTTCTTGGTACTGGCAGCCTGAGAGTAGCATAGGAATGTTGCTGAGAGTGGAATGAATGCACAGCCCTTCTAGGAACTCAGGTAGTCTTCTGCCAACACATGTGGTCATCTGACAAACAAGTCTGTGTTCAGACATGACATATTACAAAGGGTTTGTTCAGTCCAGAAAAACTTCCTTGCCTATGTCTTTTAGATTATTTTTACTTCTACTGAATTTCAGTATTTGTGAAGTTAGATAGAAAGGCTAAATAGATTGAAGTTAGACATTTGGGGCTGGACTATATAGTAGGAATGTTTATATTGTAAAGCATTAAGTGAAATCTGTTATCTGGTTGTTACTAATTCAGAGTGCTGGAATTGGATTAGTAGATAACAATATGAGTGCTTCATTATAATCTGATATTTTTCCCCTTAAAAGTAAGTTGTTCTGTGTGTTATTTTGAAACTATATGATTAGCGTACTAAAACGTCATTAATATAACAAAAAATTATGTCAGCTTCATATCAATTCATAAAGATTTTCCTTTTAAATTTCTGCATTGTGTTCTTGCAGTTCCTTATGACTGCATTCTTAAGTTTTTGTGTGTAGTTTTGTCTTATGTTATTCTTTCAGGATTTAACTTATACATAGACTGTTTTCAAGTTTCATAGAAAAATCATTTGAGCAGAATCTGTATTTTAACCATCTGTGATTGTGTCAAATGTTCTTCCATTGCATGCTTGTGTGTATTTCTTTACAGAGTGCATCACCAAATTTCTGGATTTTTGTACATCTTTTAAATGAGGAGGAGTGTGTCATTGTAGCATAAACGTTTTAAAATTTTCCCTCCTGAGGCTGGCATCTTTTTATATTCTTGAAGAGCCACATGATATGTTCTCAGTTTGTATAGCTCTGAGAATTGCTTATTTGTACTCTTTGCTCATTTTTTCTCAGTTTCTAGGATCTCTTAGAAAGATTATCCATTTGTGATAAATATTTCCACATTTTTCATTTTTTAACTTTGTTTACAATACTTTTATCAAACAAATTTTATATATAGTAGAATTTATTTTTAAAATTATCCTTATGGCCCTCAATTTTGAGTCATAATTGAAAGACTTTCTGTTCTCTTAAGTATATAAAGGAATTTACTGGTTTCTTTTTTCTTTAGTATTTACATGGTTCTTGTTTTTGTGTGGAGAACTTTGATCCAAGTAGAGTTTTTGTTTGAGTAGGACAAGAAGTAAGGATCTAGCTTTTTAGATGGCCACTCAGTTTTTCTGCATTACTAAGAGAAAAGCTCATTCTTTTCCCTGACTTGTGCTGCAACCTTTTTCATCCATGACTGTCTGTTTGGATATGTTTCTTAACCTTCTCTCCTGTTTGGCTTATTGAATAATGCCAGAGCACCATACTGGAATTCCTTTAGCAGTACAATCAATGTATTTTAGTATTCAGTAATGTCAGTTCCCCAATGACTCTTGCTTTTTATTGCTCATATTTAGAACTTTATGGAAGGCTATTTCCTGTCCTTTTCAACATGAGCTTTATAGTAAAATTGTTTTGTTCTAGGCAAAGAAAATCTTGTTAGTGGGTTTTATTGTCATTTCTTTAAATTAAAAAATTAACTTTGAGCACACTGACATTTTGGTGATACTGGTTAGTCCTGTTCAAGAAGATGGACTGTCCTTGCCTATAGGAATCTGCTTCTAAGATCTTCAAGAGTGGTTAAACATTTTCTTTCAACTTGTGTATCTTGGATTAATATTGAACTTGCCATCATTGCTATCGTAAACAGCACCTGCTGTATCTTATAGCTGAAGGACTCTACTTTTTTACAGTAATTTTATACCTTGAGATCTTACTGTGTTGTTCCTTCTCAGTCTGCCCTAAGACATGTTGGTGTCTGTGACTTTTCTCTCTTCTTTTCCTGAACATTTAACTCAAGGAGATTTATAGCCATCCCTGCTGTTTTTCAGGATGTTTTAGAGATTCAAATCTAGGCTAACATCAAATCATGGCTCACTGCAGAGTGCTTGACATGGCTTACTCCAAGGGGATAAAATTTGCTTGGTTGGCACAGGCTTCTCCAAATAAGATCATTATAATGATAGTATCTTACCAGATGCTATCCGTGACATTTGAATTTAGTTATGGAATATACTAGCATTTCTAACAGAATTGAGTGTGTATGATTGCTTCCCACAATAAGCTTTAATTATAATTATCTCTCATTTGTTTATGTTCTATCTGCCATTCTCTAAATCAGTAGGCAGTACTTTTTCCTGACCAGTAAAGGGCCAGATGGTAACTATTTTAAGCTTTGCAGGCTTTTCGGTCTCTTTGACCATAGATTGTAGTAAACAAATAGGCATAGTACAGTTCCAATAAAAATTTTACTTATAGGATTAGTAGTGAACTAGATTTGCCCTCCGAGTTATTATTTGATAGCCCTTGCTCTAAATCCATCTCTTGAAAGTGTGTGTGTGTACATGTACATACTTGCACACACATGTGGAAGGCAGAGGTTGTTGACATTAGGTATTGTCCACAATCTATCTCCACCTTATATTTTGAGACAGGGTCTTTCACTGAACCTGGATCTATTTCATCAATTAGGCAAGACTAGGGATTCAAAAGGCCCCATAGGGATTCTTTTGTCTTGGCTTCCCCAGCTCTAGGATTACAGGTATGTGCTTCCATGTCTGCTTTTTTTTTTTTGGTTTTTCGAGACAGGGTTTCTCTGTAGCTTTGGTGCCTGTCCTGGAACTAGCTCTTGTAGACCAGGCTGGCCTCGAACTCCNTAAGAGGGAACTTGGCTGTTTCTCTTTAGCTGAGTTTCAACCTTATAGAAACCTTATAGACTATACTCCGTTAGCTAGTTTGTGAGGAGGATGAGGAAGAGGCTTAAGAATGAATGGTTGCTGTCTGGGCATGGCATAGTTCAGCCCCAAACTGCAACAATTCATGGAGGAGGGAACAATGGTAGAAAAAGACAGATGTACATTTGCAGAACTCATTTGATATATAAGACATTTTTTGCCACTGAAAGAGAGAACCTGACTCCTGACAGTGGTCCTCTGACCCTCCTGACATATGATATAGTATGCATGTCCTCTCTCTCTCTCTCTCTCTCTCTCTCTCTCTCTCTCTCTCTCTCTCTCTCTCTCTCTCTCACACACACACACACACACACACACACACACACACACACGGTGGAGTTTTCCCCTTTGTATTTCTTGCAGCTTTTCCAAATCTTACAACATGGACAGCTTACTCCTTTATAACTTTTTCTCTACCTATGTTGATACAAGAAATATAAAAACATTTTCATCTATTCTTCTCTTTTTTAGAACTCATTATTTCAACAGAAGTTGGAATTTTATGTGGGAAATAATCTGAACAAAACAGTTTCTCTTTTAGTAGTGTCTGAAAAGTCAGCTGATCTTTGGCTTTAATAATCAGTCAGATTAATCATCAGGACTCATTATACATTAAAGAAGCAAATTACAAGTGTATTTACAAGGGTGATGCCTAGGAACATTCTTAGTAAATGCTACATCAGTCTTGTAGGCAGTTCTTTGCTCATGTGTTATCATTTCAATAGGAGTTGGATGTTTAAGACATTAGAGTTCCCTTTTGAGTTTTAGTTTCATCTCAGAAATTGCAAAGGTGTTGATGATTGATGATGGTAACAATGGTTCATTGTGCATTGTAGTCACTAATGTCACAGAACAGACAGGAACTGCTGACAGACGTTCCTCCTTTTAAGTTAATACAACTAATTCTCAAGACTGAGCACGCTTTCTGTGGTGACTGTGATGAAGACTGAGCACTCTTTCTGTGGTGACTGTGATGAACTGTAAGGAGACATCGTATGAGGGGGCACACGAAACTTGAAACAGGAAGGGTAGTGTGTGTGACTGGAGAGTGAAAGCAGAATAGTCTTTTCCTTGAAAGCAGGAGGTTGTTGGTGTCAGCTGTCAAGTAGGCTTGTGGAAGCTGAGAACAGGACATCTCTGAAGCAGCTCTCTGGCTCCACCTGTGGTTCTTCCCCTGCATCCTCAGTAGGAAGATGCAGTGAGGCAATTCTGTAGTTCTCAGCAGAACTTTAAACCCCATTGCATTTCTCCACTTGCTAATAAGAGCAAATGAATTAGAGAACGGCGGGGAGATTTCTGGGTTCAACATTAAGTGGTGTGTACAAAGGTCATGAAAGCCTGTAAGTGTGCTCCACCAAAAGGAACATGCCTTTTCCCTTTCAGCGAGGGAGGTAGCCTCTTTGCTCAAATACAAGGGCTTGCTAGAAATACTAAGAGTGCCAGGAGAGTGCTCGATTTGGCAGCACATACACTAAAATTGGAACGCTACTGAGAAGATTAGCATGGCCTCTGCGCAACAATGATAGGCAAATTCTTCAAGTATTCCATATTTTTAAAAAGAGTGCTAGGAGAAAAAGTTGTTAGAGATACAACTGAATTTGACTTTTTTGTTTTGAAATGTACCAAATTAATAAATAGTTTATGCTTCAAAGACAAAATTTTGATTGTGTCATTTTAACCTAAAAAATACTATGTTTTTTATTTATAGAAAGTAACTTTGTTTGCAGTGGCTGTTCTCTGTTTAATACACACTTGAAAAGTTTGATTTATGTTAGCTGTTCTTCAGAATTACCCTGTAGACTATGGTTACTTATTTGTTTTAAGGTTTTTTAATTTGACAGTTTTCATACTTGTATATAATGAATTTTAATTATTCTCACCTCCGCATATTACCTTCCTTATTCTCCCCAGCTTCTTTCACTGAAACCTTTCTTTTTCCCAATAAGCCTCCTTCCTACTTTATGTCTTTTAATGTATGTGATGCAGTGAATTTACATGGGGCTTCTGCATGAGCATGGTTGGAAGGTCATTTACTAGGCAACTTTATATGACCAAAGAGAGTGGTGCTCATTTTCCCAGCCACCATTAACTCAGTAATCCCTCAGGGAGGGATGTGACCTCATAAGCTCTTACCCATATGTGTGATGAAGTTTTCATGATCCTAATATCTTGTACAGGTAGCTGTAGCTAAAGTGAGCCCATGAGTACATAGGTCTGTCATGTTCAGGAGACATGGTTTTGCATCAGACTTCCCCAATATGGCTTTTTTTTTTTTGCCCTTTCTTCTATTATGTTCCCTTAATCTTGGGGGTATGTTTGTATGTATGTGTACTTGTCCTTTCAACAACTGAGCACTCCATAGTCACTTTCTCTGCACTTGAACTAAGTGTGAGTCCTAATATTTTAACTGTGTCCACTATAAAAACAAGAGTGCAAAGATAAGTATTTAGAAGGCAGTTTGGTACAATGTTTACTTAGCAAAATAGTAATAGTAAGTTCTCCCTTGGACCTGTGGTATCCATACCATGGGTTCATGGCTGGATTTATAATACTAGTCAAGACTTCATTCTGTGGAGCAGGTCTTAAATCCAATGTTTCCCCCAAAGCATTCAGGCCAATATTACAACAATCGTGCCAGATTGATTGTTTATCTTTGCCTAAGATTCTTGATAATTTCTCTTCTATGAACCTTCACAGAATCTCTTCTACCTAAAGCTTCATCACCTTCTTTCTGTCTGTAATGGCTTATCTGACTTCACTGGAAATAAATTCACAAACTCAAATTTTCTTCACTCTCCTTCTTTATTTAAGATTATTTGGATCTGGGAACTGCCTCATAGATTGACAGTGAGCAAGGATGTAGATTGGGAATTGGGATGGTTAGTGTTAATTGTCTGCTTGATAGAATCTCTTGGAAGATGGGCCTCCAGACATGCCTATGGGGAATTATATTGATTATACTGATATGGGAAGACACACCCACTGTGGGTAGCACCATTTCATGGACAGACTCCTAAACTGCACAAATGTAGAAAGTGAGCTGAGCAGCAGCATGTAACCAGGTACTTCAAGTTCCCACACCTTGACTTCCCCACTATAAACTATACCCTTGAACTATGAACCAGAATAAATCCTGTCCTCTTAAAGTTGCTTTTGCAGAAGTATTTTTATCATGGCAATAGGAAAAGAAATTAAGATACTGATAATAGCAGGAATTACAACTTTTATAGAACACACTGATATTGAATATAAATGGCTTCTACCTTTAAGAAAAAGTGGTTTTATTTTTAATTATGTGGATGTATGTGTGGATTTGTGCATGTGGATGCAGTACCCAGAAAGTGCAGATGAGGAGTTCAGACCCTTGGGAGCTGGAGTTTTAGGTAGTTGATAACATCCTGATGCCTGAAGTGGAAACTAGAAACTGAACTTGGCTCCTCTGCAAGAACAGTTATGTGCTTTTAGCCACTGACCATCATATCAACCCTAGCTTCTGCTTTTTTTTTTTTAATTAAAACTGGTAGTATTTACCAAATTCAATATGTAAATATATTGTGACTCAGCAATCCATTTTTCAGATTCTGACCTACTGAATAATACCTGCCCAACTGGATAAAATATATCTTGAAGACATTTTTGTCAATATTCTCTTACTCTTAACTATTACAATAATGAGAATGTCAATACAATTGTAGGTTTTCTGTAGGCCAGAAAATCTTAGATTTGTTTTACCAGAATCACAAAGGAGAAAGGTTTGATAGGAATGTGACAAATATTTTTGTTGGTTTGTTTTTGTTTTTTCGAGACAGGGTTTCTCTGTATCTTTGGAGCCTGTCCTGGAACTAGCTCTTGTAGACCAGGCTGGCCTCGAACTCACAAAGATCTACCTGCCTCTGCCTCCCGAGTGCTGGGATTAAAGGCATGCGCCACCACCGCCCAGCATGTGACAAATATTTTTGTTGGGTTTTTTTGTTTTGTTTTGTTTTTGTTTTTCAAGACAGGGTTTCTCTGTGTAACAGCCCTAGCTGTTCTGGAACTCAGTATGTAGACCAGGCTGCCTCAGGATCATAGAGATCCGCCTGCCTCTGCCTCCTGAGTACTAGTACTAGGATTAAGGACATTCACCACCGCCGCTGGCATAACAAATATTTTTATACTCACTTTTAGATGTTTTACTATTTACTTGCCACTGGGCACCATGCTGGATATTTTTATATATTAGTTCATAAGTCTTTGCCAGCAGCCATGAAAGAATTGGTGTATCATTGTTATAATAAAGAAAGGTGTCTTGAGCTAACTGGCTGGCATCTGAAGAAATAATGTGGCATTTGTGTGCTCAGCTCCTTTGTTACGTTCATGTATCAGAAGAGGCAGCTTTATTTAATAGCTGACTGTGAAAAACGATCTGTTACTTTCCTTTATCTTTCTCAGTTTACTCTTCTTATTTACTCCTTAATAAGATTTTTTGTCATATTGTTATGTTTGGGTCACTCCATTGCTTTTACTTTACTTGAAATGGGTGTTATACATATTAATTAGATTTTGGTTTTTGTCTGTGACAACTAGGTTTATAAGGAGGACAGTTTTGTTTCAGCTCCTACATCCAGTCTGTTATTGCTAACTTCATTGCATCTCGGCCTGTAGTGAGGCTTAACATCATGGTGGAAGGGCGTGGTAGAAAAGTACTCTTCACTTTTAGTATCCAGGAAGCAGAGAACAGTAACAAGAAGGGGCCACAGCCAAGATACACTTGTCAAAGACATGACCACAGCAATACATCTAACCAGGCTCCACCTTGTACCGCCTTCCCATAGTTTTATTCAGATTTTTAATTAATCAGTGAATTATTGGACTATTAATAATTAGATTTCTCATGATCTAGTGCACTTTGGAAATGCCTGCATAGACTTACCTAGAGGTATGCTGTAGTGTAATCTAGGCATCTCTCAGTCCAATCAAATTGACAGTCAAGATTAACTATGACATACTCAACTCTGAAGTCAGGCTTTCGGGCTAATCTGTCCAGCCTTTCTCCTCTCCCACTCAGTCTCCTCTCTTCTGCTTTGCTACCTGTGCTAAATTATACTGAGCTAAATTATTCCCTGGCTCCTCTGTAAATATACGTTTCCTACTTAAACATTTCTCTATTTGAAAACTATTTCAGCATCTCCTAGCTGAGTGTGCCAGATGCAATACTTGATTTCCCCAGCCCTCTGCTGTCCCACTTTTCCTGGAGTTGTTTGACTTAAATGAAATGATGTCTGTAAAATGCTTAGTGCCATCCCTGACAGATAATGATCATCAGTGTAGCTGTATCAAAATAAAGTTGAGAAAAGTACAAAATGGAACAAGAACATCTTGTTGTGGTATAAAGAAGAGTGTAATGGGGGCAGAAGCAAAGCTCTCCCTTGTGGAATAATACTGACAAAGAGAAGGAGAGAGGGAGTTATAAAATCAACACTCCACACTAACGTGAGTGGGTGATAGTTTAGTGAGAAACAGTATAGTTTTGCATAATCTCAGCTCATATCTTCATAGTTTTCCAGTTGATTACAAGGGAAAACATAGTAACTTTATAGTGGAGAAACCTGGCAATCAGTACTTTGATGATTCTAAATTAATGACATGATCAAAATTAGTTGGGAAAACGAATCCATACTCCCATGTGGCCTAGGAAGATAACATCATCTGCTAATATTTGTTGTAGGCATTTATACTTTCGTCTGATCATGGCAGAACATCGCACAGTGAGGACTGGCCCACACCAAAGGATGTTTCCTCTTAAACAGTCAGGGACAAGAAAAGAAAGGCAGAAGCTTCCATCTATCTGTTACATAAGCTCTGTGCAGTGTGTTCTTGAACTGGATTTTAGAGTGGAATAAAGTCACCACAAAGAACATTAGGCAAATGACACAGTTTAATTGGGAAATCTAGATATGGTAATGCTGTTTTATCATGTGGTTATGTGAGAGAATGCCTCTGGAAAGTTTTACAAGTCAAGAACAGTGTTTTCAGCTGGCTCAGGAAAGATGTGCACATATGTAAGAGCAGAGAAGAGAATTCCACAGCAAATGAACAAAATGTGTGTTGGGTTTTCATAGTTGGTTCATGGGATTCTTGTTACTGTTACACAGTTTTGGTAAATTTGAAGTTGTAGAAAGCTGAACTTTTGTTTTTGGTTGCTTGATTCATTTTGTTTTTATAAAGTCATAGTTGAGGCATTAAAATATAGGAGAAACTTTAATAGTTTCTTATTTATGATGGAGTAATGGATTGTTTTCTCAGCCTTCTAAAGACAGGAACAGTTTGAGAGTACTTCTCACGCCTCATACTGTAGACCTGTAAACAGGGTGCAAATTTTCTAAAATCATGTTTCTCATGTTCGTAGCTTTTTGCTGTCTGACTTTGTCCCGAAGTCACAATAGCATAACAAGAAAGATGTATATATTATAGATCTATTATATTATTTTGATGGATTACACAATATTTCTCACAACTGACCATTTGATTGTACT
Organism: Alexandromys fortis; assembly: GCF_014885135.2. NCBI lineage: Eukaryota > Metazoa > Chordata > Mammalia > Rodentia > Cricetidae > Alexandromys > Alexandromys fortis. Next base: position 6,395,076 of record NW_026067953.1, on the reverse strand, counting down.
TGCTTTTAAACAATATGAGACTCTAATCTCTGGTAAGAACTGAGAATGTAGCACCTTTCTGTTACCCATTTCACCTCTGTTTGAACACGCAGGTGGATTAAAATGATAGTTTCAGGAGAAGTTAAAGAAGGTTTGCAAGGCTGCAGATATTCTTGCAGGCAAAGTCAAGTCCTGTTTGGTTTTTTCTCCAAAAACACACAGCTCTGTTTTCACTGTTGTAAGACACAAGTTGCTGCCCTTGAATTATCCAAGCTAAAAGTCTGCCACTGAATATTGTTTCACACAGCATTAGAAAGAAAAAAAAGATTTAAACTGAGAATAGTGGCCCGCATACCTGTTCTTAGCACTTGGGAAGCTGACTTAGGGTGACTTTTAGGAATTCAAGGGTACCCTGAGCCACATAGCAAGTACCAGGTCAGCCAACACTCCTTAGAAAAGATTTAATCTCAGTATTTACTATAGCTCTTTTTTTTAAATCCTGCATATAATCCCCATAGAATGCCTGCTCTAGGGATCTTTGACTTCAGATGAGCCTTCAAAAATTTAACTGGGACAAGCATATAATATAGTGAAGTTATATGACCAAGATATGTAGGATTACATGAACTAAATTATTTAAATATTAGAAGGTAGATAGTTGATCTTCAGGTGGTTCTTCTGACAGTAATTAGCAAGGCCAACATTCTGAGAAGGGAAGAAATAGCAGAGCAGAGAAGGTGGAAAGGAAATTCGCCCAGGGAGCATATAAAACAGTGTGTCTAGAGGGGTCCTGCTGCTCGGCTTCATCACCCTTATTCATTACCTGACCAGATGTATGACTCGGGGCAGTTTAACTTTCAAGTTTCCTTTTCTTTGACAACCACTGTATTTTCTCTAATACTATAGTATTATTTTAATAGTACCTACTTTATAGTATTATACAGATCAGATTTTTTCCTTTCTAAATAGAACTAGTACAAAATAAGTGTTCAGTGTCTGTAGTTGCTATTCTTAGGCTAGCCTCAGAAGCAGTGAGTTGTGTTTAGGCTAGCCTAGACTGAGACTATACACCAGAGCTAGACACCAGACTGACTGAGTTCCTTTCAAAAGTGCTATCCCGGATTCTAGGGAAGTTGCTACTTTTGTGCAGGCATCAGTAGCCAAGAGTATGTACTGACAGTACTACTCATTCCATGTTGTGATTTTATTTTGTTGTTGATTATAGTATAAATTGATAATCATAGAGGTAAAAGCTGAAGAATTGTGGAAAAAAAAAACCTAAGAAGTCACATGCTGTTCCTGACAGTGTTCATTTAATAAGAAACTAAAACCAGCTTTGGCTTAAACAAAACAGACGAAACAAAAAATAAACAACTCAGGCTTGCAGCTTGTGCCAGAAGCCAATAGAGACTTACAAAGAAATTTCTAAAAATCAGATGGATCCATAATTTATTGGGAAATTACTCAGGGCAGATGACCTGGCTTGGGTAAGCATCCACCCAGCAGATGGACATGTGTATTTCTAGCAGCAGTTTCACTCAGATGCACTCCTCAGTTCAGGCTTGGTACTGCCTCTTCAGTGGGAAATTGAATTGTGCCAGCTCAGGAAATGCAGGACTCTACCCAGAGTTGAGGTAGGCTTTCTTGAGCTAAAGTGCCGAGAACCTCAGCCTCTGATGTCAGTGAGGATTTGACTACTCATGATATCGCTGACTATTTTGAAGCCAGTGGTGTGGCGCTGGCTCAACATTTGCTTGCAATATCTGGTTCTGATGCTCTTTCTTTTTCTTATTGTTATGAGATGAAACTTTATATCTTTATACCTCAAACTTACCTTGAGTAAGTTATATAGTCTGGTCTATATGGTTTATTGGTTCGCTGCCTGGTGGATTTGCTCTAATTTTACCTGAGCCATTTTTCTCCTCATGAACAAAGAGGTGTAATGACCCCAGAATCTCAGTTTCAGTACATCCTTGATAGTCAGCTCACTGAATTAGAAAAACACCATATTCCCTATTACTGTTCTTAAGTTCTGAAGCCCACTAGCCCAATTGTAATTATAGTTAAACTGTGGAATAGCTTTGCCAAACTTGGTGAAGCTAGCTAGAGTGGAGTGACCAAATGCTCGAGAAAACATGGTCCTGTGTGAGTGTTAGAGATAATACAGTATCTGGACCCAGGAGTTGTCTCTCACCTAACATGCATCCTGTGGATACATATATAGTAAAAAGTTTTAAAAATGGATTTTTAAAAAGGGATTTGGATTACAATTGATAAAAGTTGCAGCTAATATTTTTTATTATATGATATCAAAGACGTATATATTTTTACTACTACATTCATCTTTCTAAAAATAAAGTATCTCCCTCTAAACACAATCTAAGAGGTTGGTCTTATTAATAAAAATCAGAGTCAGATATTAGGGGGCAAAAGCTGAAAGATCAGAGAAAGAGAGCAGCCAGCCACTCGTTCTTAACAAAATCCTCAGACCAAAGCAGGCAAGATCCTGTCTCCATGAATCCTCGGACTGAATGCTCTGAGTTTATGTCTTATCCTGCCTTACATTCCTCTCTCCGCCCAGCCATATCACTCCTGTCTCCACCTCCCTAGTGCTGGGATCAAAGGTGTGTGCCACTACTGCATGGCCTCTACGGCTAACTCGTATGGCTTACTCTGCACTCTGATCTTCAAGCAAGTTTTATTTTTGATAGCACAAAGAAAACATCACAAGTTAGAAATGGGGATTTGAGGCTAATAGAGCAGCTATTGATTATGGAAGAAGAGAATCTTACAAACAAAGGAATAAATGAGTATGCAGAAGAGAGTTGTAAGTTGCCCAGCTACTTAAACAATACCTGGAAGCCTAATATACTGAATGGAGATTCCAGTAGCTCCTTGACTCAGGGGACAAAGGGTTTGGAGTTGATTACTCCCAGGATGAATAGACTTGGTAAACACAACAAAATGTTAATCAAAATTCTAGAAGGGGCATGCTTTAGCAGTACTAATTACATCCATGGCTGGAGAGATTGCTAAACAGTTACAATCATGTACTACTCCTGCCGAGAACCTGAATCCCACTCCAGAACCCATGTTGAGTACCTTACAACTCCTGTAACTCAGTTCCTGAGGAGCTTCTGGCTTCCATAGGCACTTGCACTCATGTGTACACACATAGACACAGACCACACACAGAGAGGGAGGGAGGGAGATGGGGTAGAGGATATACATAACTACAGGTCAGGCTTTGTGTCTCATGACTATTATCTCAGCACTCAGAATGCAGATAGGCAGATCTGTATGAGTTCAAAGCTATCATGATCTACATAGTGTATTCCAGGATAGCTAGGGCTACATATTGAGACCCTGTATCGAGAGAGAGAGAGAGAGAGAGAGAGAGAGAGAGAGAGAGAGAGAGAGAGAGAGAGAGAGAGAGAAGAAAAAACAAAATTAATTATGGCAGTGAAGCATTCAAGGGCTACCCAAAAAAGGGCAAAATTATTAGATGTTGAGAAAGGACTTCACAGTTCTTACACTTAGTGTTTTCACAGCAAAGCTGTGAAATATATGTTACATATATGGAAACCCAGGACTCAATAATGTCCCTAGGATTAAAAATAGAATAGTTAAAACTTATCCCACTAACACAGCTACAAACAAGGGCCAGCCTCCTGAAAACTGGCCTTCCATGTTAAAGGTAACTAATAAACTATCTAAACTAAACTTAGGTACTAACTATTCAGGACTGGACAGTCCCTGTTTGCATGAAGTACCTGGATTTTGCATGAAGTAACTGGGAACTTTGCCAAGAACTTGTCCTATATTTACCACCCTTTTTCAGCCACTGGCCTGACTTGCTCTTGATTAGTGCTGTGTCTCCCATATGGCTCAAGCTGATGTTCCTATAAAGCCTTCCCCTGTATTTCTCTGGATCTAATCTTGTCCTATATTTTCTGTAGCAAGGTTTCTTTTGGGCCGCCAGTGCCCCAAAATAACACAGACACTTATTTTGTTCCTCACTGCCCCTGGAATTTAAATTAATGCTTCTATTAATCCACATTTTGCCATGTGACTTTTTTTATCTCTCCATTCTGTACGTCTGACTCCCACTGTGTCTTGTTGGTGTCCTTGCTGCAATAGATTCTAACCGTGAGTCCCTTCCTCTGTCCAGAAGTTCCACCTATTCTCTCCTGCCTAGCTATTGGCCTTTCAGTTCTTTATTAAACCAATCATGTGCCTTAGGCAGGTGAGGCAAAACATAGATACATTTTAATGTAGTGTAAACAAATATCCCACAATGGCTTTCTGGATCTACAGTTTGGTAACTAACAATGGTACATTCTTGCCTTTTAGATAAAATAAGAAACCCTGAATTTATTCAGATAAAGCTAAATAACTGAATGCTTAATGCGGGCTAGAATAGCTGCATACTTTCAAACTACCTCTCCAAAAGATTATAATTTTTAATTATAAAGATGCAGTGTGGGCTCACGTTCTCTTATGGTAGACAACTCAAAGAAAACCACCTTATTCAAATGATCAAAGAAAAATCATTGATAGTAGGATGAGTTGAAATAATGCACCAACTGAGAAGATGCCACAAGAAAAGACTCTCCCAAAGATACACTTCTGAGTATGATGGTGTAAGGCCAGTTCACATTGTCACATGGCCTACAAATTGACACGCTTGTAACCTAAAGTGCCAAGGTTATGGAAGTCTAGGAAAGATTGAGGATTTGTTGCATATTTGAGAAAATACATTTCAAGTTGGATCTAGTCACATATCTAGAAGATACTTGGGGAACAAATTAAATTCAGGATTGAGGGTAGATGGTAATGATAAATTTATGTAAATTTTTTTATTCATAAGTGATTATGTTGTATGATGAAGCATGAGTTTAGTTGTTTGGTGACATAGCTGTTTTGCAAAAAGAGTTCTATGTGCTACACTTACAAGTCTTCTGTAAGCTAATGGTTGATTTAAAGTACAAAAAACAAGGTGTAGTTGTATTTCTATAAGTGCCAAACAACTGCAAAGTGAGCTTTTCAGAGCATATTTTTTGAAAATATGATATACTTGGGTAATAAATTTACTTTATGGATTAGAATGTTATAAATGCATTGCTATTTATAACAGAAATATACCATGTTTATGGTTGGAAATTCAGTATTGTTAAAATTATAGTTCTTACCAAATTGAACTATGGGTACAAAGTTGTCTGGATCTAAGTCCCAAACAGTTTGTGTGTGTGTGTGTGTGTGTGTGTGTGTGTGTGTGTGTGTCTGTAGAGATGGAAAAATAGACTTTACAGTTCGTATACAAATACAAAACATACTAGAAAAACTGCACCCACTATGTCAGAAGCATAGATGGGCATGTTGATACCTTCCCACAGTGTCAGAATTTATTGAATAACTATAAATTCACATTTTTTTTTCTGCAGTTTACTTAGAAGCTCTGATTTCCCTAGATAGCAAGCTGAGGCAAAACCAGGTTCTTATATTAGAATCTCAAGTTAACTTTTAGGCCATATATTACATATCACAATTAATCAATCAACCTATATAACAATCATATAATAATATAGCAATTAAAGAAATTGTAGCGAAGTTGAAGAATGGCTTCCTGAGAAATTGGGAAGCAGATATAGATGGCATTGAGACTCACCACAGATGGTATATAAGATAGTAAGAATCCGCCAGGAGGTTTATTGGCATCTTAGCTTCCAAAGTCTAGCTATTGAGGAGTCTCAGGGTAAAGAGAAGTTGCCCAGGCAAAGTATGGGATCCTGGAGGTTCTAGAACCAAGATCTAGACTAGGCCTTGGAGTAGGCCCAGTCAGCGGTAGGGACAGAGCCCAGCTAACTTCCTAGGGAAACTTGATGTGTATAGTGACTGGTCAGGTGACGGGATGTGAGGGTTATTGACAGCTCCTCTTTATGTGGTTCAGATGTGAGCATTGTGGGACCCCTTTCACTGTCTGGTATGCTCAGTAAGCTCTCAGGCCTAGTTTTCCTGGTGTGATTTTAAAAAATATGCCATGTGCTCATATAGGCCTGTTTTACTTTGAGAGGTTTATTGGATTTTACTTGTTCAACTTTTAGGAATAAATTAATTTTGTGTCTTGAAGGTAATACAAGAGAGATAATATACTTCTTTTTAAACTTGCATGTGCCAGCTGGGTGGTGGCAGCACACCTGTGTCAGGGTCTGATGCCCCAACATAAACTATTTTTCCCTCTCTGAACCAGCATGGAGGTGCGGGAATAATTGAGACACAGTTCACACAACAATATCGGAAGGGAGTCTCAGGGTTCATTCAAATCCTGAAGATCACTCACGTTTATGATCCAAACACCTTTTATCCCCCAAGGTAAACTGGCGTGGAAGTTCATTAACATTCTGTTTCTGGGGTAGCAGGACTACAGTCAAGTGCGCAGCTGTCGCTAGCTTGGAATGGACACCTTTTCTCAGGAGATCTACATGATTCCAAAGCAGAGAAGCAGCACACCCTGCACAGCCTGTCTGGAAGGGTGCGGGACTGCTCCAGACACTAACCATGGCCCGGGAGCTTGACTGGCAAACCATGTAGAAATTTGGGCCTACAGTGGCACAAGTCTGTAATCTCAGCACTTGAAAGGCAGAGACAGACAGATCTCTGTGAGTTTGAGGTCAGCTTGGTCTGAATAGGGAGTTCCAGAACATCCAGGACTGTTAAACAGAGAAGCCCTGCCTCAATAAATAAATAAATAAACAAACAAATAAATTGCATGCGTCTGTGTGTGTGTACATGTTAGTGGACATTTAAATGCAGGTTCAAGTGTGTATGCAGGTGGAAGCCAAAGTTCAACCTTGGGTGTTTTCCTCAATTGTTTCTCTGCCTTATTTTTTACCTAGGCTGGTTACTGGCTATCTCCACAGTCCCAACCCACTCCCAGTTATGGAGTTACAGGAATGCACTGCTTTGCCTGTCTTTTTACATTTGCCAACTGAGTCATTTCCATGTTTAGGTGCCCAATAAGGTGCAGAGTCTTCTTGCCATTGTGTTTTCACTTAGAATGTAGTCAAGTGATACTTGTAAAATGGAGTCTCTAAGGACAAGGCAATCTTTTAAAAGTTTTAACAATAAGGAATAACTTAGAGCAGTCTGATCTCAACAATAACCCCATCCATTTCTCTAAAAAGAAGTCATGAAAGTACCTGAGAAGCTGAGGATTCCTTTCTTCCACCCAGCTCTTATTGCTAGGATGCAAGCTCCTTGCTGGCTTGGGAGGCTGAGTGCAGAGCTCTGGTCATCCCGGTTCTGCTTTGCTTGTAGAGTTAGGGTTCCATGCTGTTAGAGGGAGGCTGAGAAGCCAGAGATTGCTGCCTTTACTCAGCACCCTGCCAGCTAAGCAGGGGCACTTCAGTTGAATCTTGCTACTGTCCTCACTATCAGCTCTAGGACATGGAACTTGAGGTGCTTTTGGTTTTGTTTTTTATTTTTGCTTTTTGTTTGGTTCATAAGAATAGAGAAATCTCAAGCACTCACCAACAGAACTAATTGTATTTGAAACAGTTTTAGGTACTGTAGAGATTGTGAGGAGTATGCAAAATAATTTGCAAAATAAGCAAATTTTTGGATGTAGGCAACTTAAAAGTCCTCCTGGGTGTAGTAGTAGTTTGGGTATTTGACCCCCATAAACTCATAGGGAGTGGCACTATTAGGAGGTGTGGCCTTGTTAGAGGAGACTGAATGACTTAATGCGCTTTTAATCCAGACCTTGAGGTGGAAGGCACACCTTCTATTGGAAGTATGTCATTGTGGGGGTGGGTTTTGAGGGTTTTTCTCAAGCTTCATTTAGTGTGAAAGTTTACTTCCTGTTGCCTCTGAGTCAAGATGTAAGCACTCTTAGCTCCAGCACCACATCTCATCTGCCTGCAGGCTGCCATGCTCCCTGCCACATGGACTGAACCTCTGAACTGTAAGCCAGCCACCACAATTAAATGTTTCCTTTAGAAGAGTTTACTGTGGTCATAGTATCTTTTTACAGCAATAAGGAACCCAAAATAAGACATGGGTTAAGAATAGATCTCAAATACTGTCCTCAAACTACTCATTTAAGAGCCTGAATTTATTGGATCAGACTATGGGACAATTAGTGCCCCAGAATATCATTGGAAACAATTGAGCAATCAGATAGCAATTAGTGGAGCCTAGCAGCTGTTTGTAATACTAGCAGAGGTAGAGAACCTAGCCAGTGAGGGAAATTTGTGCAAATTATAGGACTCTGTTCTCTGAGGAGCAGCATTGAAGAGATGCTTCAAATCAGATAGACTTGACTAATAGCCAGGCCAGTCTATTAAATAAGGAAAAACAAAACATAAAAAAATAAAGCCAAGTGAGGTATGTAGCTTATGCCTGAAATTCCAACAGCTAGGAGTCTGAGGCAGGAGAATCACAATGAGTTTGAGGACAGCCTCTGATGCCAGGTAAGACTCTCAAACAAAACAAAACAAATCTTGCCAGGGTGGACATCAGGGAGTTGAAGTCAGTTCCTAATTTGAATCTTCCACAAAATCAGAAAATAAAAAAATAACTAGGAAGACTGATATAACAAACTATAAATATGTACTTTCGAGACAGAAATATAAGGCGATAACTGTAGCAACATTTTAGATGTGGAACATGCAGTTGCCCCTCAGTATCCATGGGAGTAGGGGACTGGAGGACATAAACACTGCCTGCAGACAAGAGCCAGTAGACGCTTGTCTCCTTTACAAGTGGTTTGCTGTGCTGTATATAACTTGTAGATGATCTCCTGAAATGTTAAATCTTTGCTAGATTGCTCATAGTATCTTACACAATGTAAAGTATTATATTGTGTTGCTTATGGAATAATAACAAAGACAAAAGTGTACAAGTTCAGTTCATACACAAACTTTCTCCCAAATAGCCATTGCAGCAAAAAGAGATAACTAATTCAAAGCAAATAGAAGAGAGGGAAGTAATAAATATTAGAAAACATGATAAAAATATCATGCCAACAACAGAAAAATCAGTGAAAGCAAAAATGCTCTTTGAAAAGAACAACAAATCAATAAGCCTTAAAAAGGCATAAATCTATAAAACCTGGAGTGATATAGAAGATATGGCTTTTGAATTAAAATGAATCACAAGAGAATACTACAAACAACATACTATTAACTGGGTGTTAAAATTTCCTAAGCATATAACTGGGCATCGTGGCCATGGGTATAATCCCAGCACTTAAGTTGTGAGGCAGTGGGATTATAAGGTTGAGGTTAGCCTAGACTATTTAATGACAACCTGTGGGTTTTTTTTTTTTAAAGTGAGCGAGAAGAAAAGAATTCCTTGAATGATATGAAGTACTGAAATCGACTCAAGAAGAAACAGATTTCTGTTGTTATTACTGGTGATGATCTCAGGGAAGTAGAGGCATACTTGAAGAGAACTCAAGGCCCAAGTGTCTTTGCTGGTGAATATAACCAAACTTTTAAAGAAGAATTAATAACAAAATTTTCACAAATTTGTCCAAAAAATAGAAAACACTTCCCAACATGTCCTCTGAGGTCAGTATTATCTTGGTGTACAAACCAGACAAAAACATCATAAGAAAACTCAAACTAACATCTCTTGTGAATAAAGTGCAAAATTCCTCAACAAAATTATACCAAACTGAATCCAGAAATAAGTAAGAAGGATTATATAGCATGTCCAAGTAGGATTAATCCTAGGAGTACAAGATTGTCTTAAAGACCTAGAATCAACATACTGAACCAGTAGAATAAAATATTATGTGATCTTCTAAATAAACACAGAGAAAGCATTGACTAAAACTCAACATTCATTTGTGATGAAAAGCATCCACTAAAACAGGCAAGGAAGTGAACTTTTCAACCAGTTAAAAGCATATATGAAGAACAAAACAGAACCCCACAGTGAACATAATACTTAGTAATGAAAGACAAAATGCTTCTATCCTAAAATCAGAAACATGAACTGAATATCCATGCTTACAACTTTATTAACACTGTAGGGTGGGAAAGATCACAAAAGGTCTATAGATTGCAAAGTAGGAAGAAAACTTTTAAGAGGACATGATCTTATAAAGCCCTAAGGAGTTCATTAAACACTGTTAGAATTGATAATCAGGTTAAGCAAAATTGCAGGATATAAGAACAACATACAACTAAGTTTTGATATTCTTGCAGTGAACATCTGGAAAGTAAATTAAGAAGATAATTCCATTTAGCTTAGACTAAAAAGAATAAAATGTTTGACAATAAAAGAAGTATAAAGCAACACATTGTTGAAAGGATGAAAGTGACCCGAGTGTTGAAATAAGAGCGGCGGGGCTGTGTCCCCAGCACCCCAGCCGCCTGCTAGCTTATGCCCGAAATAACAACACACAAACTGTATTCATTTAAAGACCGCTTGGCCCATTTCTATTAATGTGTGTAAGCACCCCAAGGTGCGCTTACCAGGAAGATTCTAGCCTATGTCCATCCTGGGTCGGAGCTGCCTGGGAGAGCGGAGCCTGGCGTCTCTGCTCCAGAGAGCAGAGCTGTCAAGTCTCTCCAGAAGCAGAGCAGAGTCTGAGCTCACTTCCTCTTCCTTCCAGCATCCTATTCTGTTTACTCCTCCCATCTATGTTTTAACCTATCAGGGCCAGCCAAGCAGTTTCTTTATTGCTTAACCAATGAAATCAACAGATTGATATATGACACTCCCACATCACCCGAGTAAATGGAAAAATATAGCATCTTCATGAAATGTTAGGGGTGGCAATATACCTAGATTGGATATCAGATTTAGTATGCATTCCTTCTCAAAACTTCAGTCATGTCTGTAGAATTAGCAAGGTCTCCTCAGCATTCAGGTGGAAACTTAAAGGGGAAAACTGCAATAGTTTTGAAAAAAGAATAAAGATCGAAGACTCACTTCTTGATTTCAAAATGTATTGTAAGTCAGGTTCATACATGTGTACCAACTACTTGAGAGGCAGGAAAAGGGGTGCTTGGGCCCAAGAGTTGAAAGCCAGTCTGGTCAATAATAAGACTTTAATAAAAAAAAATTCTACAATACTATTCTGATTGTAAAAATTTGACTTCAGTGTAGACATACAATTGATGTGGTCAGTAAAATAGAACCAAGAGTCCAGAAATGATTGCATTTACAATCAACTAGTTTTTCAGCAAGAGTGACAATAATGAACAGTTTTTCAACTAATGGCTTTCTAACAACTGCATAGCTATATGCTAAAATATGAATTTGGGCCATGCCTCACAACATAAACAAAAGTTAAATCTAAACTAAATGGATCAAAGACTGAAGGTCAGACCTAAAACTATAAAAGTCTCAGACAACAACATTGGCATTTTTTTTGTGGCATTGACTTCTATAATAATTTCTTACATATGGCATCAAAAACACAAGCAACCAAAGGTAAATAAATTGGATTTTCTGGTACTTGGGAAAATTAAATTGATTAGAGACTTCACAAGTCTAAATAAACAAAATCATTGAATTTTGTATTCGAAGTGGGTGAATTCATGGTGTATTAATTGTATCTCAAAAAACAGTCAGTAAGAGTGAAAACTAATGTGTATCCCACAGCAGAAAATGTAGAAATGTTTAGTGAGTCTTTTAAACATGCAAAATAATACTATATATCCAGAAAATTACAACTAAAACTATGATGAGATGTTCTGCTACATGCCAAACAGAATGAAGACTAAGGATGGCTATTGGTTGACTTCTAGAGTCTTACTAGCTTCTACTGTGTCTGCTTTTCATTACAGCACTTTGATTTTTTCTGCCAGGTTTGCGGCTATCTGTGTATCTACTGATACTTGAATTATTGGCTGCTGCCCTACAGCCCCTCAGTCAGTGCCCCACTGACCACTCAGGCCGCAGTCTGGCAAGGCTTGTGTCCCCCACCCCCACCTGCTGCTGATGTGATGAGTAGGTTTAAATCAAGTCTCTGTTGTTCTATTTATAAATAAGACCCAGAAGTCAAAGGCTGGGGTGAAAACCTGCGAGTTCAGAGAGGCTGAATAACAGCTATTTGACCTAGCTTTTTGGCCAGAGACACCACAAAAGACAAGTCTCTTACCTCCTCCTAGAACCAAGAGAGCTCAAACTCTAGTCCCTGCCCTTGTCTTCCTGTGCAACTTCTCTGTTCAAATGGCTAGCTTCTTCTGGTCAGCTGGTCACTGGCTCTGCCCCCTGATTCAGGGTATAACTTTATTGGGCAGTCTCAGGAGTGTCAGAGTGTGATCAAAACATCCCACAACAGAACTTACTGTGACTTCTGTTAGATTTCTTGCGCTGCCTCAGTTTCTGCTTTACCACCGTGAAAGCCTGGGCAACTGGGTAGAATTGCCTATAAACTATGTAACATGCATATACCTATAAAATACTGATTGTTATTAATGTCCAAGCCATTTATCTCAGAAGTAGGAAAATAGGTAACTTGATGTATTAACCTTGTCTTCTTGGATTTATATTATCTTTTTCTTGAGTCTCCCCAGCAATGAAAAAGCACTTCTTATATCCCAAGCAATAGTAATTCACAAATAGTTGTTTCAGTTTAATAGATAAAGAATTGGAGATCAGAAACTTAGTTGTTTACAACAGTAGAACTATTGTCTAGTTACAAAGCTCACCTTCGTCCAGATGTGTCACATTGTCTCTGAGAAGAAATATATTGGAGGTTTTTTTTGTTGTGTTTTTGTTTTACACTAGACTGTCTTTGGGGATTTAATGATTGTTTTTGGAGAGGGGAACCATCATTGAGAAGACAACAAGAGAACAATGGGGCAAGGAATATAAGCAAAGTTCATGATACAGAGAAAGATGTCAGAATGTATTGAGTGCTGCATACAGGCATTTGTGGTGGGTGTCGTGTGATGACTATATTGGTCTTGATGCTTAAAAATGCAGTGTAGCAGAAAAGGGAGTACAACTAGCATTAGGAATACAGCAAGAAAATTATATGGGTACTGTGCTGATAACATGAGGAAGAGGTTGGCTCTGCTGAAGTGGGACGTAGAAGATGAAATGATTGAATCGCACATTTGAGACTGTGGGAGTTTGACCATTCATATATAGGTGTATATTTCTGAGCTGTGACTATGTAAATTTAGACATATGTCAGTAACTACTTAAAACAAAAAAAATGCATTGTTCATTTATAGGAATGTTGTGTTTTATGCCTTTTAAATAATTAGCTTTGTGTTCAGATAAATTAAAAACCCTTGGCAAAATACAGAAACCTTGGAAAGGAAATGTTCTTTGTGGATAGCCTCCAATGAAACTAGAGTTTAATTTTTTGAAAAAGTTATTGTCTGTACAGTTTTAAATACTTTATGATTTTAATCTTTATTATCTAAATTCATCCATTGTTAGGTCTTCAAGTAATATCTTAATACAAATGATTAGTGTTTCCTTCCCCCAAAATAGGCAGTCCCCCTTTTTATTCAGCCTTTTTGTCTCCTCTTTCATTACCTCACTTGTGATAATGGGGCAAATTGAAGAAAAATGTGATCTTTGGATTTTGAATACTTCCTTCAGCCATGTTGTACTGCTTTTTCTCCATATTCTTTTTTATTCCATGCGTTATGGAACCATAAGAATGCTACATGCTGCCTAGCAATACATCTTTTAAAGTGTGCCCAGACAATTCTGGAATATAGAGAATCTATTTATAGCTCTTAGCAATTGACAACCATTGCATATGGCAAGATAGGATTTTGCATGTGTTTTGTTTGGGGTTTGTGTGGGATAGGGAATGTTGGTCAGCATATGGCTGATGTTTGATACTCTACAGTAAGTTACACACTGGTGGCAGAGGTCTTTGGAAAAGTATTCTTAAGTTTGTGTGAATTTTGTGTCATAGTTTTAATGGTGGTACTCGTTGCACATTAATTTGATTGGTTTGGGGTGATCATTGTGTTAGGAAATTGTATGAAAATATGAAACTAATAATGCTTTTTATGAAACTGCCATTTCTGAGAGTTCTGCAAAAATATTCATGGTTAACCCAAAGTGATTAAAAGGAGTTATTTCCTTTCATTTATGAATGCAAGTCAAAGAAAGAAAAATATATTTCATTTTTAGATTATATAAATGGTGGAGAACTTTTTACTCATCTTTCTCAAAGAGAGCGTTTTACAGAGCACGAAGTGCAGATCTATGTTGGAGAAATCGTGCTTGCCCTGGAACACCTGCACAAGGTAAGGTGCTTCATCTTTGGAGTTTGCTTTTGTTTGAACAGTCTGTTAACTGAGGTGTTGAGGGAGCTAAGCAAGTTGATGTTTTCACAGGTTGTCTTGGGGATTATGAATGTTACTGTGTTCTCATTTTCATAGCTTCTTTCTGAAAATGTTTGCTTTTTGCTGGACCTAGTGCAGCATGCCTATAATCCCAGCTCTTGGGAGGCTGAAGCAGGAAGATCATGAATTGAAGGCCTGAGTTACAAAGTGAGGTCGGGCCCCAACTCAATAAATGAAATAAAATAAATTCTAACCTGAGCTTTTTTCTTTTTGATGGTCTTCATGAAGAAACCCCTGTACTTTGCTTATTATAAAATATGAGAATAAAAGCTGTTGGTTGTTAAAATGAAGCCCCAAGTTGTAAAATGTGTTTTCTTAGTTGTGACTTGCTCCATGGCACAATCCGTCCATCTGTCCTCAGACTTCCTGATTTTGCTATTGGTTCAGGGTTATTTCCCTCCCTCCTGTGTTAACTTCCTTCCGCACCTGCCCTGTTCCTGCTCATTGCCTCCAAGTAACAGGAGCTCAGATACTGAAACCTTTACCTAAACATTGTATCTATGGTCATGTTGCAATTCTGTACACATCAGTTTAAACTTGTATTATTACAGATATCCTTAACCTTGATTCATGAAATTTTGAGTAACTTATTTAAGTTATTGGAGAAGTGGACAGTTTCTATGTTGTGTCTCAGTGTGTATGGTTTTCTTCAGAAGTAGAAAATGCTAAAGTAATTTATCTCAAAGGTGTATGCAAGCTCATAAAGGAACAAAAGTGATTTGAGTCCAAAATCCAAAAGTTCAGATATGAAGCCACTCTTTGTTATGTTTGTCAGCCCTCCCTTCACTTATTACAAACAGATTAAAATAATACATATACAACACAGAAAAAAAAGAGGTGAGAATTGAAGGAAAATGGCAAGGAAGACATCTTCAAGGGGCAGAGAGTTTTGATAAGAAATTGAGTCAAAGATATAGATGGTAGATGAGAAAGATTGAGAAAAAATTCTGGAAGATACAGGAAAATAGGCAGGAGTCAAGAAACAGCAGGTCCAGCCCAGGACAGAGACAAGTCCTGACAGAAGCACCTGTATTGACAGGTGGGGGGCGACATTAGAATGTTTAGAAAATACCAGCACCTGGGAGCTGTAGGGGTCAGGTTGTGATGAGAGAGCAGTTTTACATAGTGAGATCCTGTCACAAGCGAAGAGTAAATGAAGATGTCTGGGAGGCAGGAAGAGAAGAGACCGGCAGTGGGAGGAAGAGCGGGGCCAGTGAACAGCCATTTGTGCTGCTTTCGATAGAATCTTCACTGTGGTGACAAGCTTCATGCCTATGCTTTCTTTTGTGTGATAAGATTTGGCTTAAACATCTTTATATCAAAAATGTTACTGTTCAGAATAAGCTACAAGACCTTTGAAACATAATTAGATATAATGTTTTAAAATACAAAAATGACAGTAAAATTGACTATAAACTCAAAAGTAAAAGCAAAACACAAAGCCAAATGGGTAAGCTAGAAAACACAGTCTATAATTTATATAATAATTCAATTCTGTTCATTTTGTTTTACCAGATTGGCCTTAGATTCACAGAGCTGTGCCTGCCTCTGCCTCCTGAGTGCTGGGATTAAAGGTGTGCGCCACCACCACCCAGCACTGGTACTGATTCTTGTAAGGAGATAAAAGTACAGATTTATTTGGAAGTGATGAAGTAAATTGGATAGTAAACAGTTTGTCTCTAAAAATCTTTTCCAAAGAGGTTGTTCAGATGCAGAGTGCTGCAGGTTGTTAGGTAAACATAGTGCTTCAAATCAGATGTCTTCGGTACACGCTCTTAAGTGTTTTCCTTCTATCTTTCTTGAAAACCACTGAAGCTTTCATAGGAAAATTGCCTACTGTTTGTTTTGTTTTTGAGGGCGATATAATTTTTGTCTTGAGAGATTACTAGAAATCTGCTTTTTCCTATATTGGATGTTGAAGAAAACAATTTTTTAAAGTATCAAAGCTCTTGATCCATGCTGATATAACTGAAAATATTGAAGTGGCAGGCACCTCTTAGATTTTTATAGTGGGTAGTTGACATGTTTTACTGTACTGCTTACATGAAAAACAAAATAGAGAGGCAGACAGTCTTGAACGGTGTAACAGTTCACTCAGTGATGGGCTGTATTTGACAGTGATCCCATAAGATTGCAATGGAGCTAAAAAAAATTCCTTTCACTTGGTGGTTATGTAGCTATCAGCTCCGTACCTGTTCATGTGTTGCTGGTGTAAATAAGCTGGCTGAGCTACCACTCATAATAATGGACCACATATCGTTATGTATGGCATAGTAAAACCTGATAATGGTCAAAAGCCAAACATTCTTCTGGTTTAAATATTTAATATATATTTCGCTCATCATTTTAGAGGGTTTCCTATAAACCACTCTACTCTGTTTCAATGGCAGCAGCTTCGTATGTCTCATGTTTGACCTGGTCATTTTTACTTGGTTTGCCCACTTGCTGTTTGTTCACTGTGGCCTCAGGAGGAATAGGATACACATATTTTTCACTATGCCCCTTGATGTGCACTCCATGATGCTTGTACAGTCAAAATAATCTCATAGCTTACTTCCAGATCATACCTTGTTGTAAATCAATGCATGACATGTTATTTAATGATTTGCTTTGCTAAATTAGAACTAAACATCAAAATTAACCTGTGCTCTTTAACCTTTATGTTTAAGAACTTGTTATTTTAAAAGCCTTTATTAATTGCCTGTTTGACATATTGCATCATACAGGATACTAGATAAGTGCATAAAATCTTAAACAGCGGACAGTGTAAATATATTAAGGCAAAGGGTAAATACCTAGAAAACATTAGTAATTTGCAGATAAATGCGTAGTTTGAAAACAGAAATGATCAACATAGGATATGATGGCTCCTTAGGAAGGTTTGCTGAAGCCATTGCAGAGTTGTGGGCAAGAACTGGCCAAGAAAAACCATGAAGATAATTTGGAATTAGCGTTCATTAAGGAGAATAGAGACAGCTGGGCGGTGGTGGCGCACACCTTTAGTCCCAGCACTCGGGAGGCAGAGGCAGGCGGATCTCTGTGAATTCGAGGCCAGCCTGGTCTACAGGAGCTAGTTCCAGGACAGGCTCCAAAGCTACAGAGAAACCCTGTTTCAAAAAAATAAAAAAAAAATGGAATAGAGACAGAAAGAGTTAATAGTCAACAGGGAGACCCCAAAGAAGCTGGTTCCAGGGCTAGACCCTTGTTACACAGAACTAAGATACATTCAGAGAGCTTTGGGAAAGCTAGCACTTGAGCCCCAGGAGTTTCTAAGAGCCTCAGAATCCTGAAGAGGAATCTCCTCAAAGGTAAATAAATGCTGTTTTAATTGATTTGGAAATTGTCTTAAAATTATTTTGTTTTGTTTTGTTTTTACAGTTGGGGATTATATACCGTGACATTAAACTTGAAAATATTCTACTTGATTCTAACGGCCATGTGGTGCTGACAGATTTTGGTCTGAGTAAGGAGTTTGTGGCTGATGAAGTGAGTATTATATTTTAATTTGAAGTTAATAATAACAGAATGAAAACAAGGATGAAAAGTTATTTGCCAATAAACATTTAATAGAGCAGTAGTACTGTGTGGGTTACAAAAGTCTGTGCAGATTTGTTCAAGGTAATAATTGATATGAATGGACTGTTGAGATTTTTATTTTAATATTACCATAGAACCATCCTATTAAAATTATAGTAAACCTCTCTGTATATCAGACTTCTCCACTTCGACATTGTACCCTTCTCCATAAAATGTGTCAGGTATAACTAATATTTAAAATAACCCTTTTTACCCATTAGGAGAATGGCTTGAGTGATGAACAAAAAGAAACCAAAGTGAAACACACTTAGTTTACATTGTAATTACCAACTTAAGACCCTTAGAGTTCACTGGGAAGGGTGACAGTACCTACCGGATCTAACACTTTATAATCAGACATTGTTATGCTGACTGTAGATATGAACAAAAGGTCCTACAGTTACAGTGTTAGTTAGGGATTGTTTAATATCACAGGTGCCTCCAATTGCATTTAAAGCTATATGTCTACTAATTATAATCAAGTGCTATTTTTATGTAGAAGTTATGATAAAGTTGTATTTTCAAGTACTAATTATTCAAAAGAACAGTTTATTTGGAGGCCAGTTTTGTTTCTGTCCAGAAAATTATTGATTTAGAACATAGAGTCATAGTAAGAGTTTTGTAGCTGGCTGGTGGTGGCGCTCGCCTTTAATCCCAGAACTCTGGAGGCAGAGGTAGGCTGATCTCCGTGAGTTTGAGACGAATGTGGTCTACAAAGCAAGTTGCAGGACAGCCAGGCTGTTAAACAGAGAAACACTGTCTTGAAAAACAAAAATAACAAAAAAAAAAAAAAAAAGAGTTTTGTAATATAGGACTTGCCTGAATAAAACACATCAGTATTGTGTTCCAGATTAAGTATAGGTCAAGCAACCCTAACCAAAAATTTTGAGTGCCAACATAATATTACAAATGGAAAATGCCGTACTTGCCATCCTGTGATGTGCCACAGTCAAAACACAGACACAGAACATAGTTTATTCTGTGTCCCCGAGGAACAAGAGACTGTCAGTTGTGATACATCTTTTGCATGAACACACAGATCCCCAGTACAGACCCCGACCCACAGGAGGTAGTAAGATCAGACAGATGGCAGCTTCATGCACAAGAACAGGTTCTCAATGGTCCACTCTCCATGTGCAGCCCAAAGCTGTATACATTGCCCACTTTATTTTATTTTAATTTTGATTTATTCTCTGTTGTGTGATGTAAAGATATATTGGGAATCCCAGAGGAGCTGCAGATCCTCATGTGGTAACACTAGAAGAAAAAGAGGAAGCATTTATATTTATTTCTAGCACAGAAATGCAGGCTACTGGAGAGTTGCACAGCAATACTCTTGTGAATGGCTCATTGGAGATATTGTGTAGGAATGACCTGTTAGGATTTTTTCTTTGTCTTTTTCTTTGTGTGTGTGTGTGTGGGGGGGGGTAGTTTATTGTTTGTAGCTTTGGAGCCTGCTCTGGAACTAGCTCTTGTAGACCAAGCTGGCCTCAAACTCACAGAGAGCCACCTGCCTCTGCCTCCTAAGTGCTGGGATTAAAGTCATATACCATCACCACCCAGCTGTAACTATTAAGATTTAAAGTAATAAATAGAAGTTAACAGAAAATAGAAAATGGTCCATCAAAGTGCCTTATGAATAAAGGCACCAGCTACCAGGCCTGACCACCTGAGTTTGATCGCCAGGACTCACATAGTGAAAGGAGGGAATCGATTTCCTCAAGTTGTCCTCTGACTCATGTGCACACCCACATTCATGTGTGCATATGTACACACACACACAAGATAAATAAAAATATAAAAAATATTGAACAAGTATCTCTGCTCTGTCACAGTGAACTCAAGACACTTCATGGTGTGATAATCAAGCAAACAGCTTTGTATTGTGAACTAAAATTGAAAATAAGTCTGAACATTCAATGAATTCTGAACTTGTCAGAAGACAGAGTTTTAAGTTTTAAAAGATTCATAGTTATAGCCAGGCCTGGTGGCTCAGGTTTATAAACCCATCTCCTTGGGAGGCTGAAGCAGGAGAATCTTGGGTTCAGGGCCTGCCTGAACAACAAAGTGACTTCAAGAGCAGACTAGGCAACTTACTGTTGGGCCTTGTTTCAAAGTAAATGCTGAAAGGAATTGAAGATACAGCTCTGTAATAAGAGTGCTTGTTTAATGTGTGCAAGGACCTATGATTGATCCATAGTGTGATGGGCAGATGGATGGTATATGATAGGTAGGTAGGTAGGTAGATAGATAGATAATATAATAGCTGCTTATCATAAAGCAGCAGAAAAAAATCTATCTTATTTTTCAAGATCATCACTGAGGAAAAGCTGATACTTGAATAAGTCTGTAATACTGATGAAATGTAACCCTTTAACATTATTGCCCAGAAAATCACTGTGCAGACAGCCAATGATATAGCTCCCAATGGAATTAAAATTGCCCCACACAGAATCAGTCTGGGATGGTGGTATGTTGCACAGATTGTAAGCTTCTAGTAGGAGAAGGTTATGTATTTGCTGCTTTATGTATTCTTGCCAGTCTATTACTGCACTAGCAAGAAAGCTGGATCACCAGAGACCTCTTTCTTGATTCTTGGGTTCACTTTTTCCCCCTGCATCTGATGAGTATTTTAGGATAGATGGACTGGATGGAAACTTCTTGGTTTTGATTCTTTGACAGCTGTTCTGTTCATCCTCCTGAAGTTTTTATCTAAAACAATTCTACAGCACATACTTTTCCCCAAAGTAGCTTTTTAAAATTCAGCTTTATGAGCAGAGAAAAATCCTAGATCAATGAAGAATAAATTTGAAAAATGCTTGCTTGAACGGCATGCTAGCGTGGCAAACAGAGGTGTAGACGTGGATCAACTGTCAATGGTATATCTTCTCACCGTATCTTCAGTGAAATAGTGTCTTGTAACTGTTGGACCTCCTAGCAACCAACCTAAGAGTTCTGGACAGGCCATTGTACAGCTTAGTTAACGGCATGGTTTTTATGCATTACGGGAATGCCGTATATTTAGTACTAAATACATACTTGTGAATAAATATAAGAGAATGACTTCTTAGTGGTTTTATGTAAACTTAGAACCTGGAGTGTATGGAGGTGATGTCAAACAACCAAAGGTTGTCCACGTGGTGGATGAAGGAGTGCTAACTCTGGCTTTCTGATGGGCCCATGTGTATAAACTTCACTTCCTACACAAAATTACTTAAAATATCTCTGAGAATTATACTTAAACTCTCTCTGTAATGTCATTACATTCAAGCACACGCACACATGCAGACATGTTCTATATAAAACCTAAATAAATCCCCCAACTAAAATTGTGTTATCCTCACACAATCATTTTTATATATTCTAGTATTCCTAGAATCCAGGTTTAAAAAAAAATCTGAAATCCCAAACACTTCCGGTCTCAAGCATTTTAGGTAAAGGATAATCTCTCTATATGTCTGATTGCTTTTTGGAATATTTCCAAAACCAGTACTGATTGTCTTAAGTTTTTGTTACATAGAGTTTAAAACATTATGACCAAATACAACTTGGAGAGAAAAGTTTATTTTATCTTAACAACTCTCAGATCATACTTCATCACTGAAGGAAGTCAGGGCAGGAACATGGAGGAAGCAACTAAAGCAGAAGCCATAAAGGGGTACTGTTACTGACTTGCTTCTCATGGTTTGCTCAATCTACTTTCTTATACAACATTTGCCTATGGTATCCCACCTCCATGGGCTGGCCCTCCCACATTAATCATTAATCATACCATACAGATTTCCTGGAGGCAATTTAATAGGAGCATTTTCTCAATTGAGGCTCCTCCTCCCAGGTATCGCTAGCATAAAGATTAAAAGTCCTATTTTTTGCTATTGTTGTTTTGGTTTTTTGAGACAGGGTTCCTCTGTGTAGCACTGGAGCCCGCTCTGTATTGACCAGGCTGGCCTCGAACTCATAGAAATCCACCTGCCTCTGCCTCCCGACTGCTGAGATTAAAACCTTGTGCTACCACCACCCGGCTTGACCTAATTTTTTTTTATCATAGCTATATTAACTTTGTTTTCTCATTCAGTATGTCTTTAAGGATCACCTCTAACTTAGATAGTGCAAAGAGAAATAAAATAAGGAAGGAAGGCTTTTGCCTTTATGACACTGTGGCTTTAGCTAAGTTTTCTTAGATATAAAATCATAGTTATAAAATAGATTAGATGGATTTTGAGAAATTTGCTTCTATGTTTGATTTTTTAAGTTTACTCTTTATTTGTATAGATGTTTTTTCTGCATGTATGTCTGTGTACCACATGCATACAGTGGCCATGAAGGCCAGGTGAGGGCACTGGATCCCTGAAACTGGAGTTTTAAGTGGTTTTGAGTGGCCTTGTGGGTGTTGGAAACTGAATCTGGGTCCTCTGCAAGAGCAGCAAGTACTCTTAACCACAGAGCTTTCTCTCCGGCCCTTCCCCCCTAAGTTTGTTTTTTATTTTAAAAAATTCTACTCCTTCATAAAAGTTTTAGTGGCAACTTTAGTAAAAGTAGAGGATTGCATATTTATTGTTGCCTCCTTTCTAAACCATACTAAACTTTTAAAAAAAAAAAAGTAACACATGCACACATTCAAAAGGAAGGGCAGATAATGGCAACTACACTTTGGTTGAATAGATGATAGTTTTAACTGAGTCTTAGATCGGTAAGGTAAGAGGCTCAAAAGAAGACTGCTTTGCACCACTGACTCCCCAGAACTACTCAAGAATTGTAGCCACTAATTGTTCCTCAAGTAGAAGTGTGGGTGATTAGGGATCCAGGAAGATTGTTTGGGAGTCAGATAAGAAAGGTGACACCCCACATCCCAGGTCCTATGTCAGCTCTGTTTACTTAGGTACCTATGGCTTCTTTACCTTCAGGGAAGACATCAAAGGTCAGATACCCTGTATTCAAGGCACAGTTGAGAGTGAGAATGCCTTATGGAAATTAGTGGAGAAAGCAAAAGTGACACCTGTATTGTGCAGGGCCCGTGGCCTGTTCCACACCTTACCATGAGCACTGTAGTGCCTTAGACAAAGGTATGGAGGACTGCCACTGAGAAACCAAGAAAATACAGTTAACAGATGGGGCTGGAGTGATGGCTCAGTATTAAGAGCACTTTCTCTTCTTGCAAAGGACCAGATACATTCCCATTACCTACATGGCAGATCACAACCTTCTGTAACTCCAGTGCCAGGGAATCTGATACTCTTTTCTGACCTCAAACAGACACCAACATGGGATACATGTGATTTTCTTACATATATGCAGGTATAACACTCATACACATAAATTAGAAAGTAAATAAACCTTTTAGAAAGTTGACAGATGCTGTCATTTGGGGGGGTTGAAAGTAAACCTCCACAGATAACCTCTCTCTGCAGAGGAGCCTGTAACTTGATATGCTCAGTCTGTGCCACAGAAGCATGTCTGATAGTGTCTCAATTTTGTGGTTATTTTAATATATTTCAATACAATGTTTTTTTTTTTTTTGAAGTGACATGTTTAAAGTATCTCACCAGACTGCCAAACAGTCTGGTATGTAGTATGTGGGCTGTCCCCTAACAGACCTAATGATTACTTTCCCCTCCATGGATGCTCACATCCATTTGCTCATTCATTTGGTCTGTGCTTGTTGAGGGCCTTCAGTGTGCTTGATCCTAGGCTAAATACAAAGCTGAAAAGAATCACTTGCTGAATAGGCACTTGTGGCTGGTGATTTGGAAAAAGGAGAAAACACACCAGGTCCCTAGAGAATAGTGAACTGTTGGGGCCCAAAACAAACTAAGCCAAAACAACACAAATCAAAGCTGATAAGAATTAAGGAATCTTGGATAGAGTAATCATAGATCAACAGATGTCCTGCGTGACTGAAGCAGCCAGTTCTTCTCTTATGAGAGAAGAAAGTTCCTGTGTGTTTTTTGCTGGATAGGTCAAACACTACCCCATAAGAGAATGCCACCACTTGGTTATTTAGGTGCAAAAATGTTAGAGTTCAGAATAAAGCAGAGAACTAAGTCATTGATAAGCTAATTTTTTCACTAACTATAACCAACTGCATTTTGACAGAACATTACACTCTTGGGTTCTTTTAACTCATTCTTTCTCTTTGCCTTAAAAGCCGTACTGTCAGGCTAGACTTCAGCTTTTACTCTCAGGGGTCAGATAAGAATTCTGTTTTCTGGAGTCTCTTAAAACTTGAACTAATGGCCATTTTGTTTCCAGCACCGTCCACTCCTCAGACAGAATAAGGCTTCCCATAGGGAGTCAACAAAGTATAGCACATCACTTTGAGGCAGACCAAGGTCCTCCCCATATCGAGGCTGAACAAGGCCCTCCAAAGAGAATAGGCTCCAAAAAGCCAGTTCAAGCAGTAGGGATAAATCCTCGTCCCACTGTCAGTGGCCCACAGACTGCCACAGCCATACAACTGTCACCTATATTCAAATTTAATGTTAGCAGCTTACTTTTTTTGTATATTTGATATGTTCTGGTCATAGCATAATTGTCTCTTTATTTTCAAATTATATCAAGTACCTCCTATATGCTAAAAATTAAAATGAACCCTAGAAACAGGATGGTGATCATAACAAATTGTGAACATATATTTAAATATTTGTTAAATATCTGCGTGATTATTTCTAGGTAAAGATTGCTAATCTGAATTATATACAGAATCGATTTTATTTTATTAACTTTAAACATATTCTATGATAATACTTTGTACAGTTTGATACTTTTATTGGTATGTTCTTTTTCTCAGCTATAAAATCAGTGAATCCTTTGAGATTCCAAAAGCAAAAGAAAGTCCCTGCAGGTGAGGATGTGGTCTTCCACAAAGTAGCTTTGATAGTTAAGAAATGTTTGTTGGGCTGAGCAGTGATGGCACATTTCTTTAATCCCAGCACTCAGGAGACAGAGGCAGGAAACAACAACAACAGAAATGTTTGTTGAGGGCTGGAGAGGTGAGTCAGGAGCTTTTTCTCCTCTTCCGGAAGATCTGACTTGTATCTACAGTACCCACATGGTAGCTCACAAGTGTCCATATCTCCAGCCCTGAGGATCCGGTAGCCTCTTCTGGCTTCCATGGGCACCAAGAACCACACAGAGTATATACATACAAACAGGCAAAGCACCCATACATATGAAATTAAAAACCAATAAATCTCTTTTAAAAAAGAAATGTTTGTTGAGTCAGGCAGACAGTCTGCTATGTATTGCATATCTAATTTTAATGTGGAATAAGAAACTTAATAAAAATAGTGTAAAATAAAGATAAGGAATTACTTTGACAAAATTGTCTTTTTATTCATAAACAGTAAAGTAATGTTGAAAATATGTTCATGTGTTGTTCCTCTCTATATAAATACTGTGTTTAAATTTTTTTCATAACAATCAAGAATTCCAAGGTAGACAAAATTATATGCTTTAATCAAGAAAAATAAGTCTTCAACACTTAAAAGTGAGATATCTAAGTTACAGCTCATTGCTGTGGTATATATACTTAAAAGGAAAAGACCCATAGAGCATGACTTTTAAAAATAATGAGCATTTGAACCTTTGATAAGTTTAGATGCAGTGATTTATTATATTGTGTTGAAGATGGAATCTTTTTAGCAATATAATGTTAATAATGAAAAGCCACTTAGTTCTTAACCCTTCTGAATCCTAATTTCTTCATCTGTAACATAATAGTTATCTTAGCTACTTATAGGATTGCCATACCAATATAATAAGCTTTCTCATGCAGGTATATTTTGAAATATAAAACATTGTATATATTAATTTCAGTTTGCGAGGTGTACTATTCAAACCTCAGGTTATTATGAGCAAAGTTAAAGTATACACAAGAATCTTGTTATTCTTCCTTTATGTTCTTATTCGTAAGAAAATTACATCTTTCTCTAGTAAGTGCCTCAAGATTTTGGCTATTATAATATATATATATATATATATATATATATATATATATATCTCAAGATAGCTAGGTTGCATTAGTCACTTCTCTATCGCTGTGATCAGACACCCTTATTGAAAGCAAGTTATGAGAAAAATGGTTTATTTTGACCTACGCTGGAAAAGGAAGAGGATTAAAATCAAAAGTATTCATCTGTGGTCTCAATTTGTCCTTAACTTAAAAAACATTAAAATTGGGCCAGCAAGATAGTTCAGTAAGTAAAGGCACTTGCTGCCAAGCCTGACCACCTGAGTTTGGTTTGTGAATTACCTATAGTAGAAGGGGAGAACTGACTCAACAGAATTGTCCTCTGACCTGCACACACATATACACACACAAATAAATATAAGAAAAATATAAAAAAGATATTATAAAATATTTTAGTGTTAATAATATTTAACTATAGTCATTTGTGAAGTTTCTCTTTCTAGACATCAGAGCAGATTTTTGGGGCTCCTTTAGAGGCAGGGACAAAATGGTTTGACAGTTCCTTTTTTCCTTCTCTCTCTCTCTCTCAACAAAGTTTTTCTGTGTAACAGCCCTACCTGTCCTGGAACTAGTTCTGTAGACAAGGCTGGCCTCGAACTAGAGATCCGCCTGCCTCTGCCTCCTGAGCACTGGGATTAATGGCGTGCCCGTCTTACTTTTTCTTATGGCAGACATTACTGGTTCTGAAGCTTATTAAGGATAGTGTTTCTGTCTTTTCTTTTTTCTTTAAGTCCAGTTCAATATAAACAACACAACAGCAAACAGGGAAACTTTTGAATTAGCATTTTCCTAGAAATGTCTAAGTATTGAATATTCCATTTGTTTAGATCATGTTATTTTTTTAACTTAAAAAATATTTAATTGTCAGTTTTATCTATTTTCTCTCCTATTTTGGTTTTTCTTCTGATGAATAGCTATTAGAGGTCAAGCAGGTGTCCATGAAAGTAGCCTGGTCACTGCCTTGGGATGACAGGAAGCATTCCCATGATGTGTCCACTAGAGAGCCACTGGTCACAGCAGGAATAAATAAGGTGCATGTATAAGTGTAGAATTGTCTCTTTTATTTTCTGAGGAGCAAAAGAACATTATTTAAAACTATATTGAGCATCAGGGACTTACTATGGCAGTGGTGCTCAACCTTCCCAATGCTGTGACCCTTTAATACAGTTTCTCAATTGTGGTGACCCCTAATCATAAAATTATTTTCATTGCTACTTCATAGCTAAATTTGCTATGGTTATGAATCATAATGTAAATTTTTTTGAAGTTAGAGGATTGCCAAAGTGTTGAGACCCACAAGTTGAAAACTGCTGCACTAGGGGACTTTAGGAGAATTTACCCTTTGGATAATAAGATTGAAAATAGATTATTACTATTTGGTTTTTTTTAATTTCTTTTATTTAAAACATTGTTTTTATTAAATTTTGGCAGTTTTACTGTTTATTATAGTTTTTCCCTTCCCACAACTCCACACAGATCCTTCCTTATCTCCCAACCCATCCAACTTCATGTTCTCTTTCTCTTTTTCTTTATCCCTTTTTCTCTCCCCAACTCTTAAACTTACGGAGTCCAATTGGTGTTGGCTGACTAGTTCTGGGTATGGGGCCTGCTCTGATAATATACCAGCTGTCACATCATTAAAGGCAATATGTATTTTTTCCAGCATCAGTTAATACAGTAGCTCCTTGATAGAAAAAGACCTTGTGCCCTTCTCCCTCCTCCATTCTAGGATTCTATCTGGCTTGAGCTTTTGCAGATCTTATGCATACTGTCACAGTCAGAGTTCAAATGTGCATATGCCCTGTTGTGTATGAAATAAAAGCAGTTTCTTTGAAATGATCCACTCCTACCCCATCTGGCTCAATATATATATATATTGGCCAGGACATGAGGAGGGGAGGTTGGCTGGCCCGGTACTTGCATGCCAGGCTAGGCTTGAATTCATAGAGATCTGCCTGCATCTGCCTCCTCCTGAGTACTAAAATTAAAGATGTATACCATCATGCTCCTGACGTTCTTACATTCTTTCTGCCCCACCCCTCACATAGAGTCTTGAGGGGAAGAGTGTAGTATAGACATCCCACTACAGTCAAGCACTCCAAAGGCTCTTATTCTCTGCATGTTGACAAGTTGTGGGTCCATGTGTGAATTGACATCTACTGTATGAAGTTTCTGTGATGAGGGTTGAGTGAGGGATTCATTGATGAGTGTAGTATCAAGTCATTAGGAGTCATTTTGTTGCTTTGTCCATTTAGCAGAATAATAGTATGGTTTTTTTTTACATTGTGTGTGTATATATGTATGCACGTCCATGGCTTGGTATGCATATGAAAGTCAGAGAGCAAAATAATGTAATACCATATGAGCTCATAAAAACTCACATTTTTAGTTATGAACACTTTCATTTTTTTTGCATATTCAGGACATACTGAATCAGTGTCTGCCATGTTCAGTCAAGATGTGGAGATCTGATAGTGAGCCAAAGAGACAAAGGTTTCTCCTCTAAACTGGGCAGCAGACAGTAACGTGTGTAAGTCAAATATGTATGTAGTATATTAGTAGGTTGCAGGGAATCAAATTCAGTAGGAAAGGGATGGACAGATCGGGGAATAACTAGGTTGACCTGGAGGTGCTTTACCAAGAAGTTAACATGTGAGGAGACAGGTGTGAAGAAGGTGAGAGTGGGCGCTGTAGGTAGCTTGGGAAGTTTTTTCTAGGTAAGAGGTGGGTTATATGGAACAAGTGGTGATTAGAGTAGTGGGGTGAGGACATGTAAGTATATGGAAGGGTTACACGGAAAGGGCATGTAAGTACCGTGGCTTCTCTGTAAGACCAGTAGCCACTAGTGAGTCTGAGTAGCACGACATACATGGAGCTGTTTTAGAATGTGATTCTGCTTGGCATGGATGGTAACTCAGAGTGGGACAGGAATTGAGTTAAGGAAGCTCTGCAGTAGTCTTAGCAAAAGATGATGTTGCCTTGAGCCACAGGTACTGGTATAGATTTGGAGTATATTTTGACAATATATACATTTGTGTGTGTGTATATATACACATATGTATATACATGTGTGTATGTATGTATATATATACAGAAGTATATTTGGAGTATTTTTGACAATATATACATTTGTATATATGTGTATATGCAGATATATACTATATATAGTATGTATCTATATATACTATATATACAGAAGTAGATTTGGAGTATATTTTGGCAATAAGACTAATGGAAATTTTTAAGAGTTAGATGTGGGATATGAGAGAACCTGAAGAATCTAGGATGGCTTAAGGTGTTTTGCTGGAGCAGCTGAAAGAGTGAGGTTACAGGACTTGGGTTGGTTGAACCAGTTCAGTTCGGTAAGCTGAATTTGAATGATCTATGAGACATAAAAGCAAGTGTCTACTCACTGTTATCAGTCTGAGATTTGAGAGAGAAGTCTCCTTTATGTACATAAATTTGATAATTTCCCATTTTGTATATAAATGATGTTTTTCAAATCTTGAACACAGATGAGAACATCAACAGAGTAAGTAAAGAGAGAAAAGAATAAAAGATAAATCTGACTCAGTTATTTCAATACTAAGAGAATAAGACAAAGGAGAGGGAACAACAAAAGAGCATGAAAAAGAAACTGGGAAGAAAAGAGACAGTTCTTTAAAGCCAAGGGAGAAAGTGTCTCAATACAGAAATGATTAGCTGTCAGTTGTATTAAAGCCAAGTAAGATGAGAACTGAGGGTTGAACACTAGCTCAAAGTCTTAGTTCGGAGAGAACGGGAATAGACTTACAACCACACATGTGCACAACTCAGGTACTTATGAAGAAGAAAGTTGGGAAGGGAGGAGAGCACAGCAGAGGATGAGGTAGATTTGAGAGAGACTGGGGCGCTATACTTTAAGATGGGAGAAATTAACTGGGTGTGGAAGGTACAGTCCGGGAGAATCATTTGTTCTTGGCCAGCCTGAGCTATATAGTGAGTTTGAAGGCAGCCTTGGCTACAGAATGAGATCCTGTCTGAGAGAGCAAGAGAAGAGATATAAAACATGTCATATGCCAGTTAGAATATCCCTGAAAACAAAGAGGGAATAAATATACTAATGATAAAGGGAGGAAAAAAGGGCTTAGAACACTCTCTGAGATGGATATCAACAAGTGCACAAGGCAGTGTGAATCTTAGCCAGAGAAGGGTTGGTCATTCAGGAAGAAGATGAATTATTGGGCATAAGAAGGCGTGGAGGCTTAAAGGTAGCTTGTGGAAGGTCTGTGTGATTGCTTTTATTTTCTCACTGAGAATAAGGAAAGGAATGGAGATACTGAACTTGGTAAAATAAGTGGATTTGAAAAATAACTGACTTTGTTGCTCAGCATTTGGAGGTCTAGTTAAGGTTAATGATAATGAATTTCAGATGATATTGATCAGCCTGCATGTGTATTTTTGTGCAGCCTACAGCTGTATAAGTTCATGTGAAGAGTGGTGGTGGATTGAATTTAGCTTGTGTTTGTAACTAGCTTTCCTTCATGTGTGCCCATAAACAGTGCACACTGTTATCTCATGTTTTTAAGATGTGTGTGAGTGGTGTATTCTGAGTTGAATTTGTATGTGGGTACATGTTGGGGGAGGTGCAGGTGTGCACATGTGCATACAGGTACATGTTTATGTGTATGCATGTGTGTATAGAGGCCAGATGTTGATGTCAAGTGTCTTTCTCTAGTACTCTACCTTTTTTTTGGCACAGAACCTGTCACTGACCCTGGAACTCTTCAATTCTTCTAGGCTGGCTGGCCATGAGCTCCAGGGATCAGCCTGAAACATAGGAACATTATTAATCTTGTATATAACATTGCACAATTCCATACATTATAGATTCACTGAAGTATTTTATGTAGATATCCATATTAGAAGAATAAGTTGGAGCTGAAAAGAAAGCTCAGATGGTAAAATATATACTGTGCTAACATGAGGACCTGAGTTCAGTCCCCAGCATTTACATAAGCTGAGCGTGCTGGCATTATACTGTAATCCCAGTGCTGGGGAGGCAGAGATAAGAGGATTTCTGGAGCTCACCAACCATCCAGGCTACCCTAATAGGTGAGCTCTGGGTCCCCTTGAGACACTCTGCATCTCATTGGCCTTTGACCTTCCTCAAAGTTTTCTGGTATTTTTCCCAATTTTGCATATTTGGAAATAAAAGCCTTCATTTACTAAATGTTAGTTCATGTTACCCTACTAGGACTGTTTCCATTTCTAAATAACTAGTAACTGAAATATGCATGCACTAAGAACAATAACAGAAAGAAACATTAAACAGATTCATTTGTGAGTGGGTTGATACATGACAGAGGTGTTTCAGGCATGAGAAATCTGTCTCAGGTGTTTACCCAGTACCCTCTTGAGTAGGCAGAGGTTTGCTGTGATACAGAAGGTCTGTTGGGCGGATTATACCTCTGCTACTGCTGCTGTAATTCAACCAGTGACATGTGTTACTTGCCATGCTAGCTTGAAATCAAATCCCCCTTTTGTTTGTTTGTTCAAGACTGAAAGAGCCTATTCTTTTTGTGGAACTATTGAATACATGGCACCAGATATTGTCAGAGGGGGTGATTCAGGACATGACAAGGTATGTTCTACTTTTGATACTATTTTGTGTGTTTCTGTAAATTGTACAGTAAGAGTGAATCCCAGTTAATAAGTTCCAGTACAGTCTTTAAACACTCTGATACTTATTACCTTCATTCGTTCTCTGCTTTGTGTACTGGAACACACTATGAGTTGGTTTTCCTT
This sequence comes from Alexandromys fortis, assembly GCF_014885135.2. NCBI lineage: Eukaryota > Metazoa > Chordata > Mammalia > Rodentia > Cricetidae > Alexandromys > Alexandromys fortis. The sequence goes on along the minus strand of NW_026067953.1, from coordinate 6,363,426 downwards.
TTAAGGTCTCATTGATGAAGATCTTCTGCTTTGTAGAGTGACATGCTTGTTAAAGCTGAGACCTTGAAGTTATTCTTCAAATAATTGTACATTTCATTTTCATTGGAAAAGCCTGTGAGCTTAAACAAAGTTTCAACCATGACTCCATTAAAAAAAAAAAAGGCTTATTCTTTTTGTGTTGTATGAGACACATTTAAACCAAGTGTAACACAGGAGTGTGACTGAATACCTAAGCTGTGTAGGTGGCTCCTCTCTGCATCGTGGAGAAAGATTTTGGCAGAGCTTTATTAGCATAGTTAAGTTCTCAGGAAACAGACAGAAATGGATGGTGGTTGTGTTTGCCACCTTTGGTTAATAAGTCTTTCTACTGAGATGGTGAGAGACAATTGAAAAAGAAAACCACTCATATTTTATTCCCAGTTTCTGCTTTCAACTTTACAAAGATATTGATAACTTTGTTGATTATTCTCCAACAGAAATAGCACATAACCTTAAAAGGAAAATTCTACAGTCAAAATATAGTATGTTTTCCTAACCCTCTAAAGAACTTGATTTTTTTCCTTTTTTTTTTTTTTGCTTTTTTTTAATTTTTCCCTTCTTCTCTTCCCTCTACATGAAAGTGCCAATGAAGATAATAAAGAAGCTGTCAGTTCTAAGTCATTATAAAGTCTATAGAGGTCATTTTTCTATCCTGTATTAAAGGGTAATACTTTCACTTTCAATTTAACAATAGCATTCTCCAAATGAATTCTGGCTGGCTTGTCCTTATTGTTCTCCTCCCCTTCATCCTCTTTCAAAACACCACACGTGTACGATCCAGTATCTGGGGTGAATGCGTGGTCTCCTTTCTGATGACCTATCTGATTTCTAGCAATCCCATTCCCCAAGTCTGAATGGCAGTGGCTACTGGCCAGTGGCTAGAATCTGATCTCAGGTTGCATTAGCCAAAGAGCATGGTTTCGTGCCCAATACAGAGCATTCTGAGGGCAGACTCAACTGGCTTTGGAACTGCTTATATGAATTCAGGAGTTGAAATGCTTGTTTAGTTTGCTTTATGGTGTAATTTAAAGCTATTGTGCAATTCAGTCAGAATTTGTAACTTAGATTTTGAAAAATAACTACTAAAGCCTTTATTTTCAAATAAGAAAACCTTGTTTATAGAATTTCTGCATGGCTAGGATCCATAATATAACTAGCCAAAAATATTGTCTCTTAAATATTTTTGTTCAAATAATTGTATTTATAAATGGATTTCGAGTTTAGAGTACATTGTATTTTCTATTATTTTAAACATCCCATTGACATAAATATATAAACATATTTTGTAAGAGAAATTTATTTTTAGGGAACTGTTTAAAAAGTAACACCCTTGTGTAAGAATTTTACGTTTTTGCTTTGAGTTTAAGGAATTCTATCTTGTTCTTTGGGCATGAATGCTTTATAAAATGCTGGTTGGCACCTTTTTCCCCCCAGGCCATAAATTCAATATTCCACCTGCCTAAACTTTAAGGAAATAAATTTTAAGTTAAATTGTTTTAAATTAACAGTGGTAAAACTAACTGATTTAAGAAATCATTAAAACACTTTTAGTTCTGAGTATTATATAGGGTTTTTTTCTGCCAAATGTCTCATTAAATTTGTTAATTTAATACTCCTGGGACAGAAAGCTATGAAAAATGTTTTTGGTGAAATATTCTTAAGTATGTAACTTTATTTTGGTCTTCTTGTGACACATTTTATTTGCTGATTCTACAAAATGAAATTATTATTGTTTTATAGGCAGTTGACTGGTGGAGTTTAGGTGTTCTAATGTATGAACTACTAACAGGAGCATCTCCTTTCACTGTTGATGGAGAAAAGAATTCCCAGGCTGAGATATCTAGGTAAGACTTAACAAATGTCATAAGATCAGCTTCTTGTAGCTTCCTGGGTGTTACTCTCTGTTCATTCTTAGTAAGTATCACAGTTGCAATGTTATGTTTTTGTCCTATTTTTCCTTGAATCTTCTAACGTTAAGGACAGATTTGACAAAAATAAATATTGAGTCCACGTCAGTGAAGATGAAATAGCAGGGATCAGTTTGCTTTCTTGCCTGAAACAATTTTAACGATGGACAAAATACATGAAACAGAAGTTTTGAAGATGTGGGAGATCTCGCATGGAGGGCAGTGGTTTCAGAGCTACAGAAAATAAATAAGATATCCCCTGAGATCACCCCCAAATGACTACCTGAAGAGTCCCAGGATGCAACACAGGGAAGGATAACCCATGTAACATTGAAGAAATGGAACTGATAATCTAGGGAAACCTAGACAGCTAGTTTGCTGACTGGAGTGTCTGAGATGAGAGATGGGAACCCAGAGACTTGTAGAATTATTGTTTTTCAAAAATGTACACAATAACACATTTATTATTTTATAGTTACTTATTTGTAGTATAATTATTTTCCTACAAATGGATCTGTGGGTTCAATACAACTACAATTCCAATAGGCTGTTTTTGGGGGGTTTTTTTAGTACATAGAAATTGGCAATCTGATCTAAAACTCAGGTAGAAATGAAGAGGACCTAGACTAGTTAGATTACCTTTGAAGAAGAACAAAGTTGATTTCAAGATTTATCATAAGCTGTAATTATTGCACATTTTGGGTTTGGTGTCAAAACAAACAGATGAATCCTGAATAATTTGCATGCATTCAATCCCAGTACTCAGAAGGTATAAACAAGAGGATTGCTACAAGTTCAAGGCTAGCCTGGTTAACTTCACAAGTGCTAGAGCAGCTCCAGCTACACAGCTAGACCTGGTCTCTAAATGGTGAAAAAAGAAAGGAGAGAGAAAAGAAGGAGGGAGGAAGGGAGGGAAAAGAAAAGAAGATAAGTGAAACAGAATAGAGTCAAGAAATAAAACTATAGAGCAGACCGTGCGGCGGCGGCTCCGTGACAGGTTCGGCCTCGCACGCGCCTCCCATCCAGCGCCGCTAAGATGCCCAAGAGGAAGGTTAGCGCGGACGGAGCGGCGAAGGCGGAGCCCAAGCGCCGCTCCGCGAGGCTGTCGGCCAAGCCCGCCCCTGCCAAGGTGGACGCGAAGCCGAAAAAGGCCGCAGGAAAGGATAAGTCATCGGATAAAAAAGTGCAAGCAAAAGGGAAGCGGGGAGCAAAGGGCAAACAAGCTGAAGTGGCCGACCAGCAAACCACGGATCTGCCCGCAGAGAATGGAGAGACTGAGAACCAGAGTCCAGCCTCTGAAGGAGAAGAGAAAGAAGCCAAGTCCGACTAACCATCCATCATGTCTGTCAGTGTCCCCGCCTCCCTTCTTGTACAATCCAGAGGAATATTTTTATTTACTATTTTGTAAATGCGAGTTTTTTAGTAGCTCTAGTAACATTTTTAAAAGGTGGGGAGAAATCCTGCCTCATCCCATTTTTTAAGTGTAAATGATTTTTTTAAGAGGTTAAATCACTTGCTGGTTGTTTATTTTTTGGTACAACCAGAAAATAGCAGGATACTGAATCAAGAGAGGCTGTGACTGTCTCGGGGGTCACCATAACATTCCGTAGAGGGGGCTAGTTTTATATCCTACAACACAAAGCATATACTAAGTGGTAATTTGGAGTCTCGGTCGTGCGTTTGTGTCTGCAATATTTTCCGTTATATCCAGTGTCGTGTTTCGTAGAACTGTTGGCTAAAAACCCACTCCTTGGTCCTTACCCTGTCAGGACTGTCTGCCTATGGCAGTCCATTTTCCTAAC
>NW_026067953.1:6347657-6358250 GCF_014885135.2 Alexandromys fortis | reverse complement strand
AGTCTAGTTTCTTGAGTTCTCTATATATTTTGGAGATCAGACCTTTGTCTGTTGCGGGGTTGGTGAAGATCTTCTTCCAGTCAGTAGGTTGCCTTTTTGTCTTAGTGACAGTGTCCTTTGCTTTACAGAAGCTTCTCAGCTTTAGTAGGTCCCATTTATTCAATGTTGCCCTTAATGTCTTGAACACCATCAAGAAATCTGTTTGTAATGCTCCTAGCAGTAAGTCCCTGGTGCTAAGCTGGGAACCTGTTCCGCATGCTGGATTTCCTTGCCCAGCCTTTGTACAGGGGAGGGGCACAGTCATACCTCAATTTGATGTGCCATACTCTGTTCAAGCCCATGGGAAGCCTGCTCCTTTGTGAATGGAGACAGAGGAGGAGTAAGTGGATGGAGGGAGGTGTAGTTGGGAGTCGGGGAAGGAGCAAGAGGAGAGGAGGGAAGGGAAAACTGTGGTCAATATGTAAAATAAAGACAAAACTATTTTAAAAAGGAATCCCCAAACAGTAATCAGGGCTCTTGTGTATCTTCACTATTGTGGCCTGCTGTTCCCCTGTGCTGCGATCTGACCTGTTCTATAGCTTGGCTTTGAATATGGTTTCCTTGCTGCCTTTGTGATCTGTGTGAGTCTTTATTTCAAATCTTTGAATTAGAGTCTAAGAATCTGGAATCACCTGGCCCAGAGTCCCAACCACTAGCAACAACATTGCTGCAGGTATTTGAAGACAGTTTTTTATAGGGTAAACCATTTCAATTCTGTTGACTATTCATAAGAAATTACTTCAGATTCCTCATATCTTGGTACCATTTTAGACAGATGTTAACTTGTTAATTTATAATTGAAAGGTTTCTGTTTAGCTTTTTGTATACCTGTTTCTTATCTTTACCCATGTATGTATGTATGTATGTATGTATATATATATAGGACTTTTCTTTCTTATTTGTCTTCTCACTAGCTTTCTCTCTGTGTAGAACTTTATCTTTTTGAGCATTTCTTTACTGCAGAACAGGAAACTACTGTCCCATCAAGAGAGTCAGTTCTTTTATCTGATATTACAGTACTGAAGCTTTGAAAACTATGATAAATGAATATTTTCTTACCTGAGAATCAAGATGTAAATGTTTATCTCTTGCTCTCCCATCATCTCTTGACAATTTTCTTTTCTTTGTCTACTTTTCTCTGCCTTTGAAATGGAGTAATACATTTGCCATGAGGTATTTATTTGCCGTTTCATTCTTTTCTCAGGAAAGTATGCTATATTAATGTTACATTACATTGTTATAGGTCTGATTTTCTAAGTCTAGGGCTATGTTTTATCAAAAGTCTATTCAGTTCTTAATATCTGCAGGTTCCACATTCTTGTACTAACAGTAGATCAAGATATAGAACAAAATGCATTTTAGAAGTACCAAAAAGCAAAATTTGAGTTTAATGCATTACAGAGTACCATGCTGAACCTCCATGAACACAAGGAATATGTAGTTTCTGCTTCAGCCTCGGGCCTTTCACAAGTCCTCAGTCTCTAGTTCTCATTTCTTGAGCATTTCCCACTCCAGATCTCGTTCATTTATATGTAGTTAGATCTAGAATTGATACATCAGTAGTGAACAAGTTCAGATCTTTCTTATAGTTATCCCCTAAACAATACAATGTAATAGCTGTTCACACAGCCATTTATATTGTATCAGGTATCAGAAATAACTTGGAGGAGTTTTAAGTATATGGGAGAATGTACATGGGTGCTATGCACGCACCATGTCCACATCGTTTTATATAAAGAACTTGGTGTCTTCAGATTTTTGTATACCTGCGTTCTGGAACCAAAACCAAGAGATGGCTGTACAAGAAGAACTCCAGTTAGTGCTGCTTAGTAACAGTCAGCTAACTGCACTTTGCAGGCAAGGTTTATTCTGCTTGCCTATTTGTTTTGTTTCTTTAGTTTGTTTTTGTTTGGGAGAGGTAGAGAGTTAGGAACTAAGAATGTTTTTTGCATTGCTTGAAAGTAAAATTCATGATGCAAAATTTAAATTTGTGTCCATCAGTAAAATTTTATTAAAACAGACATGCTTGTTCTATAGTATATTTTCTCTTACAGCTTTTTGCAATAGCAACAGAGTTGAATAGTGATCACAAAGACCCTATAGATTACAAAGCTTGAAATACTTATTGTCTGTCTCTGTTAGTATTCCCTTACCTAGTAACTAACAAACTGCCTCTAAATTAAGTAGATTAAAATAATACATATTTTAAAGTTTCTGTGGCTCAAAAAATTAGGACACAGCTCATCTGCATCTTCTACTTGAAGAGTCTTGGCCGAACTGTAGTTGTCTCAAAGCTCAACTAGGGAAAGATCTGTATCCACACTCAGATGGTTGTGTCAAGATTCAGTTCCTTGTAGACTACTAGAGTGGAGGCTTAGTTCCTTGTTTGCTGATGGCTTAGGATTGTCTTCATTCCCTTATTATGAAGGCTAGCCTAACATGGCAGCTTAACCCATCTAAGAATGTGCAAGCTCATCAGGAAAGGCCTTTAGTCCACTGCACACCTAAGGGTCTGTGACTACAAAACTGTGACCTCTTGGGACCATCAACGTTAAAAATATGCCTTCCTTTTGTACTTTTTGAGAAAGATTATCTACTCCTATTTGAGTGATTAATTTATTGTTGTCCTTCCTGGAACTTTTTTCTTTAGAGAATCATTTTAATGTAGTGATTTTGTATGACCTGCTCTATCTTTCTGACTTAAAAACAAGCTGGTAATTCTATTGTCTCCAGACTGATTTGTCATTTATCATATTGAATTCATTTGAGTCTTGAAAGTTTGTTTGTTATAGAAACTTATTTGGGGGGAATTGTGTGCAAAATAATTACATTTAATTATTGTATACTCAGTGTCTTTGTTGTTTAAGAATAGATACATAGCTGCACATGGTGGTACAAACCTTTAGTCTCAACACTTAGAAGGCAGAGACAAGCCAATTTCTCTGTGTTCAAGGGTAGCCTAGTCTACAAAGTGAGTTCCAGGCCAACCAGGCTATACAGCATCAGAAAGAGGGATGGGAGGGAGGGAGGGAGGGAGGGAGGGAGGGGGGGGGGGGGAGGGAGGGAGGGACGGATGGAAGGAGGAAGGGAGGAGTTTTTCTTTCCTATAGGTAAGGATCTTTATGAGAACATTCTTTATTTTCTGGTTTTATAAGGTCTTTGATTCTTAGTTTGCTGTTTGGTGTTTTCTTCTTCATTATAAGTATTTTCAGTGTCTTTGCTTCCCAGAGTATTGTGTTCATTACCCCAAGTACCTTAACATTTCCTACCATTGTTCTTCTTCTGTACATTATTCTGCATGGCACAGTTGTAGTAGCTTTATACTAAATCCCAGGAGCAGAAGGGTTCAATGCGGGGAGCAGAGTATTTAAAATGACCCTTCTTTCTTCAAAAGCAGACAAAGCTGCCAAAGAATCTTTGCTCCCAGTAAGTAAACTGCTTTGGGTAAAGGAGGAACAAGCTATAAGGACCAAGTGAGGACTTCATAACACCCCAAGTGAAGTGATAGCCTGGAATGTTCTGTCCCCTTTGCAGTCAGTCCCATGTCTAGAGGAAGGAACGTACCCCCATGGAATTGTTGCCATAGCCCCGGTACACTACATGCGATCATCTAAGCTGAGAGGAAATTTACCCACATTATAATGGGTAAACTCTCAACGCTGACAAGTAGGTGATGGCAACTGCTGGTGTACAGATAAAAAATAATAAATAAATAACTTTAAAAAAAAACAGGTTTATTTGGCCTAAGGACCCAGCCAGCTGCTTTGAGATTGGGCTGGGATCAAGTGCATGGTGATGGGGAGTTACTTCCCACTGTCTCTCTGAGAGTGCTTATTTCCACGCTGCCGTTCCTCCTGGTCTAGTAGAGGCTCCTTCCTGATAGAAGACTGTCGGATTATGGCTTACAAACAATAGGAAAAGAATTAATTAATTTTCCTAAAGAGAAAGCAAAAAAGAAAGAAAGGAAGGAAAAAAGGAAGGAAAGAAAGAAAGGCCTAGTCCATGTCCTAAGTAAAATTCACATTTTTTTGATAAATGTTTGAGTGGTAAGGCACTCTTAAGTACAGAAGAGGTATGGTTCTTTGGGGACCAGGTTGTCAGGGAAGTAGTCAAAATGGAGTTACATTGGAGGAGAAAGAGTGCCTTGCAGATGGTGACAACTATGTACAGTGGCACGCTTGCAAGATTCCCTAGCCACACTCTGTTCTCTTCTCAGTGACTCTGAAATGAAGTTCATCCTACTTCTATTCTAAAAGTAATGTTTATAATAGTTTAAAACATGCACAAGAGAAACTGTCAGTAATAACAGTTAGGCATAGTGCACACAGCTGTAATTTCAATACTTTACACATGGAAACAGGAGAATCAAGAGCTCAAGGTTATCATTAACTACATAACCAGTTCTTGACTCTCATGAGCTACATGAGATGAGACCCTGTTTCAGAAACAAATACTGCCCCAGAGGCATACAGGATTTTTTTTTTTAGTCAAGGTTTCTCTGTGTAGCTCTGGCTGTCCTAGAACTCACTCTGTAGGCCAGGCTGGCCTTGAACTCAGAGATCCTCCTGCTTCTGCCTCCCAAGTGGTAGAATTAAAGGCATGTGTGCCACCACTGCCTGGGACAAGTAGAATTTGTTTGTTTATCTATCTTTTCTTTCTTAATATTATAGTTTCATTCTTTGAGAATTTCATACAAAGTGTTTTGATCACATTCCTCTCATTCTTCCTCCTAATTTCTCCTTGAGCTACTGCTATACAGGAGCCACTTCCAAATTATCACTCAGAGGCTTATATTAATTGTAAATCCTTGGCCAGTAGTTCAGGCTTATTACTAACTAGCTCTTACATTTTAAGTTAACCCATATTTCTTATTTGCCCTCTCCCACATGGTGGTACCTTTGTTAGCATGGCACATTCATTTCTACTCCCTCTGTGTCTGTCTGGTGACTCCTCTGACTCCACCCTTCTTCCTATCATTCTCAGTTTGGCTTTTCCACTTAACTTCCTGCTCAGCTACCAGCCTGTTGACTTTTTATTAACCAGTGAGAGTGATACATATTCACAGTGTGCAGAAAGATTATTCCACAGCACACTCCCTTCTTTTCTTTTCTTTTCTCTTTCTTTCTTTCTTTCTTTCTTTCTTTCTTTCTTTCTTTCTTTCCTTCCTTCCTTCCTTCCTTCCTTCTTTTTTTTCCGCGAGGTAGGGTTTCTCTGTAGTTTTGGAGCCTGTCCTGGAACTAGCTCCTGTAGACCAGGCTGGTGTCGAATTCACAAACATCTGCCTGCCTCTGCCTCCCGAGTGCTGGGATTAAAGGTGTGTGCCACCACTGCCCGACCCCCCTCACTTTTCAGTAACCCATGAAGTCCCATTTGTGCTGTCCATATACTCATGATGTAGAGCAGTCCACTCGAACATAGTGACCTACCAGAGCTACACCCTTACACAAAACTGACATTTTCTCCCCAGAAGCCATCAACCGTCAGTAATTCCTCAGCTAAGGGTGGGAGCTTAGAGCCATGATTTGACTGTACTATGCTTTCATACATTTATGTTTTAGGGTTTTTTTCTACCTGTTTTTATTGTTGTTTGATGTTTTGTTTTTGTTTGTTATATTTAGGTTTAGGTTTGTGGTACTGGATGTTAAACCTAGTAACTCATACTAGCCAAGGGATTTCCGATTAAGTATATCCCCAGTTCTGTAATAGTTATTAACTTGTACAATGCAGAAATCTTGTTGTAAACCAAAATAATGAACCTTATCACCATGTGTACAGTGTTAAGATTCTCTATTTCACTGATTTCATTATTTTTATCATTAAATTACTGAGGTGAAATCATACACTTGGATTGTTTTGGATTGTTGTTGTTTAATATGACCACAGAATACATTTCTCGGCAAACTTGGTAAACACATTTTTCACTGTTTGTGACTCCCACTCCTCGTGGGCTTGTCTGTGCTATGATAGCATGTGGGGAAGCAGATGCTCTCCCCTGAGAACCACGCTGTGGTTGCAGACAGCGATACTGAACCCAGAGTCACGTGGCTCTCTGTTCTGTCCTGGCTGACCTCCCTCGTTCGCTTTGGATTGCTACTCTACTGGGAAGAAGTGAGGTGAGGGAAGACTATAGTTCTTTCTTGAGTTATTTCACCTTAAGTTATTAAGAGTTCTTGAAAGACTTTAGTCAGAGGATCCTTCTCATTGTACGTGGAAGGTGTAGTCTAGCCCAAAGGTCCCTCTTTTGAATTTTCACTAGTGAAATACTTGAGATAATAATTTCTTATCAAGATTGACTTATACTGAAGAATAATCCAGTGATTTCTTTTCATTCCTGCTCATCCCTTTATTTGATTGATTTGTTTATTTGTTTGTTTGTTTGTTAGGTGGTAGGGAGGTGGTACACATGTGCCCTGCGCTGCATATGGAGATTAAGGAACAGTTTGTGGGTCTAGAGACTGAACTCAAGTGCTCTTATCTTCTGAGCCATGTCCCTGGCCACTCATCTTTAATATATGGTTCAGTTTCAAAATGTTTCACCATACTTGTTTTCACCAAAATATCTACTGCTGTAACTTCAGTCTCTGGTTGTTCAAACACTAAATTTTATCTATCCACAGGAGAATCTTAAAAAGTGAGCCTCCATATCCTCAGGAAATGAGCGCTCTAGCTAAAGACCTGCTTCAGCGTCTTTTGATGAAAGATCCCAAGAAGCGATTGGGATGTGGCCCCCGGGATGCGGATGAAATCAAAGAACATCTCTTCTTTGAGGTAAAATTTAGAAGATAAGTATACTTAATCCTTCTTGTTGTCACTTCCCCCTCTCACCTATACTTTAGTCCCCCAATTCGTGTAACAGATACCATTTAGGAAGGACCAGAATTCTACTTCTGTAGATATGAAGCATTAGAAGTAAAGATGATCATGATAGCAGTACATTTTCTTTATAGCCATGTCTAACCTCTGACACTGAGACAGGATGCTATCAGCAACAGAGCTCATGCTTGAAAATGGAGCAGTTGAGTTGCCAAAAAATATTGCCCCTGAAAAAAAAAAATAAAAATAAAAATAAAATAAATAAAAAAAAATATTGCCCCTGAACTCTCATGTTTTTTTCAGGTTTATAATGTTGTGTTAGGCAGCATTCATGGTCTTTTGAGGGTTGGGTGTGGCCTGCGGGTTGGACACAGCTGGTCGAATTCTAGGTAATGGTTTCTGTAGGTGACTCTGGGGTTTGCTCATGGACTGAGGGTATGTATATCTCTTGTAGGAGTTCATGAGCTGTTATACCGGGTTCAGCTTTCGTTCACCAATTCCAGTGCCTCTTCTGTTTCCCGGAACAATATTAGAATATTCCGAGCCTGCTGGTGTCTCAGTCAGTGTCTGTGGCATAAGTTTCCTTTTGCTTTCTTTTCTCTATAAAATGCTTTTCTTCTGAAAAAGCCAAGTGACACTATTCCACAGAGCACTAGGGTGCCTGCCAATTTCATTTGCCCAGTTTATTCCAAATAACAAATAGTGGGGTGGGGGTACTTCTTAGTAATTTCAGTCTAAATGGTGAAACCTGGGGTGGCATAGTCTCGTTTCTAACATTCTGAACATATATCTGCTACATGACGTTACAGCTCAACAGGCGTGACCTTAATGTTAAATGCTCTGGAGGATTCATCCACATTGTGTGTTTTTATTCTGTAAACTTTTGTATTATTATCACCAGAACAGATGAATAAAGTATAGTAAGCAAAGAAGAAACAATTATTTCAAGTAAGCTTTCACAGTGCTATTTATTGCTTTTTAAATATAAAATAAGCAAGATTGGGTGTAGCTCCGTGGTAGAGCACTTGCCTGGCATGCATGAGGGCATAGGTTTTGTCCTTTGTGAAAGGAGTGGAGGTGATATCATCATTGAAAATGAGATCTCAGTCTCTCTGTCTCTGTCTCTCTCTCTCTGGTGTTTTTGTTGTTGTTTTGGTTTTTTTTTTTTTTTCTCTTTGGTTTTTGGAGACACTGTTTCTCTGTGTGTAGCTTTGGAGCCAGTTCTGCAACTCACTCTGTAGACTAGGCTGGCCTTGAACTCACAGAGATTCACCTGCCTCTATCTCCTGAGTGTTAGGATTAAAGGTGTGCTCTACCACTACCCTGCAAAAAATGAGATCTTTTTATTTCTTTCTGCAAACAGTATTTTATTCTATCCAACCATTTTTTTAAATATTACTGTAAAGCATATTAAGTTTAGTAACAGAGACAAACACATTTAGAATAAAATGAAAAAGTTTTGTGCATTGGTTGAGAAATAGCACTTTTTGAACAAACGTTATATCTTGTTCATATTTTGGCTTAAAATTAACAAGTAAAATTGAAACAGAATGCCTCCATTGTTTTTTTCTACAACCTTCTTTTTTATTGTTCCCTGTACTTGTGAATGTTGCAGTGTGTCTTTAGAATATGGGTGTATTTTTTTGCTTGATAGCTTGGAATAAGAATTTTGATTTATGTAATTTCTTTCGTTTTTAAATGATAGGGGTAGGTCAGAAATCTACTTACAAAGATCTAACTGATCTTTTCTGTATAATGGTGTAGAAGTAGGAAGAATAATAATAGCATTCAATTTTCTACATATTGAACATTCTTTTGGTAACAACATGTTCCTTTAAATTTCTCCTTTATTCTACAAGTTTGTTGTTTTTAAAGATTCTTTTAAAAATTTTAGTGGGGGTGGGGAAGACAACTCCTGAGAGTGAGTTCTTTTCTTAACAGTGTGGGACCCTGAGGATCAAAGTCTGACTGTCATGTTTGGCAACAAACACCTGTACTTTACTGAGCCATTTCACCTGCCCTAGAATTTTCCTTAATGTTTGTTCAGCAAGTAAAGCACAAACCGTATGCCTATAATAGAAGTCATTGAATCTCAGGTCATTGTAGCGGCCAGACTTGCTGTACATGTGGCTGGATGGTTTTCGAAAATGGTATTATAATGCTGCGGGATTCAACAAACTGGGTTTACTGTGAGCTGATACAGTCTGAGACTGGAGATGTAGAGGAAGCCATAAAAGGCTTCCTGAGGGTCTTTGTAATGACGGGATGTTTCGAATTAAGAGAGCCCTGGACCTGAGCATGCGGCAGTTGATCTTTGCCTAAGGAGCAGTGGATAACGTATGAGGAAGGCAAATTCTACCTTAAACCCTATCTGAAAGAGGTTATTCGGGAAAGAAAAGAGAAAGAAGAATGGGCAAAAAAGTGATCTTGTAGTTGAGATCCATAGATGTGCCTCGTCTCAGCATATTTTTATGAAGTTGTTTCAACCTGAATCACAATTTAAGAATTATTTGCTCTGCAGATGCCTCACATTAAATAGATGTTTATTGTAACCATAAAAAAGTCATTACAGACACATAGAGGAATGAACACTAACTGGAACATGGATAGATACATTCTAATCCTTAAGATTTTATTCAGTGACTATTATCTAAGGATATTTTAGTTGACAGAAGGAGCATAAATAAATAACAGAGGGTTGAATTTGAATAATACAAAACATGTCAGTTACTCAGATAGTGTGTATGGAGGGGAGACAAGAGGCAGTATCTAAATATTGATTGGGGTTGAATGAGAAAAGAGCTACTGTGGCAGTGTTATTTAAACCTCAAGTATAAGCAAACACTTGACTCATGACGCTCTTACTTTGTAATCTGTCCAGGTAACCCAAGGGAAAGCCAGTGGAAGGGGAGAGATCGGTGAGCCCCTAGAAAATAGGAGTCAGTATCACCTTTACAGAAAGTATCGAAGCCCTTTATAGAAGTAGTTTACAGCTTGAGGGACTTGTTGGTTTGTTTCTTTGTTTGTTTTCATTTTGGCTTAATACTTTTCTTTCAAAGCTCAGGACAAAAGTAATTTTTTTCTTTTTATCTATGAGGGAGATCCAGGGTGAACCAGAGTGTCTTGGTGCCCTCTAGAGGACACTGAGGTTCCTGAGGTGGGAAAGCAGCAGGCTCCTTTCAGATGCTACAGTCTGAAAATGGGATCCTGCTTGGAAAAATAATATTTTTAACACTCAGTTTGAAATATGCACTCTTGCTTTAATCCCACTTACTAGTAACTAAAGTCTTAGCCAGGTTTGGTGACACACTCCTTTAATCCCAGAATTTTGGAGAAAGAGGCAGTCAATCTCTGAGTTCAAGGCCAGCATAGTCTACATATGGTCTACATGGTCTACTGCGGATCTCAGCTTGACCCCCTAACCTTTGACCTGAGTCCCCTAAGACTATCAGAAAACACAAATATTTATAGTACGATTTATAACAATAGCAAAATTACAGTTGTGAAGTAGTAGCAAAAATAATTTTATGGTTTGGGGTCACCACAACATGAGGAACTGTCTTAAAGAGTCACAGCATTAGGGAGGGTGGGAACCACTGACATAGAGAGTCCCAAGTCTGCCAGAGCTGAAGACCCTGTCAAAAAAAAAAAAACAACTTAATCATGTTTGTTGTTCATAAAGTGTTTTGACTTTTTTAATTTCTGCTCTATCACAATCTTCTTTCTCTGCTTTAGAAAATA
>NW_026067953.1:6183573-6341449 GCF_014885135.2 Alexandromys fortis | reverse complement strand
GGGAGGGAGGAAGGGAGGAGTTTGGCTTTCCTATGTTCTCACGTCTTTATGATAAAATTCTTTATTAGCTTATTGTATAAGGTCTTTGATTCTTAGTTTGCTGTTTGGTGTTTTCTTCTTCATTATAAGTATTTTCAGTGTCTTTGCTTCCCAGAGTATTGTGTTCATTACCCCAAGTACCTTAACATTTCCTACCATTGTTCTTCTTCTGTACATTATTCTGCATGGCACAGTTGTAGTAGCTTTATACTAAATCCCAGGAGCAGAAGGGTTCAATGCGGGGAGCAGAGTATTTAAAATGACCCTTCTTTCTTCAAAAGCAGACAAAGCTGCCAAAGAATCTTTGCTCCCAGTAAGTAAACTGCTTTGGGTAAAGGAGGAACAAGCTATAAGGACCAAGTGAGGACTTCATAACACCCCAAGTGAAGTGATAGCCTGGAATGTTCTGTCCCCTTTGCAGTCAGTCCCATGTCTAGAGGAAGGAACGTACCCCCATGGAATTGTTGCCATAGCCCCGGTACACTACATGCGATCATCTAAGCTGAGAGGAAATTTACCCACATTATAATGGGTAAACTCTCAACGCTGACAAGTAGGTGATGGCAACTGCTGGTGTACAGATAAAAAATAATAAATAAATAACTTTAAAAAAAAACAGGTTTATTTGGCCTAAGGACCCAGCCAGCTGCTTTGAGATTGGGCTGGGATCAAGTGCATGGTGATGGGGAGTTACTTCCCACTGTCTCTCTGAGAGTGCTTATTTCCACGCTGCCGTTCCTCCTGGTCTAGTAGAGGCTCCTTCCTGATAGAAGACTGTCGGATTATGGCTTACAAACAATAGGAAAAGAATTAATTAATTTTCCTAAAGAGAAAGCAAAAAAGAAAGAAAGGAAGGAAAAAAGGAAGGAAAGAAAGAAAGGCCTAGTCCATGTCCTAAGTAAAATTCACATTTTTTTGATAAATGTTTGAGTGGTAAGGCACTCTTAAGTACAGAAGAGGTATGGTTCTTTGGGGACCAGGTTGTCAGGGAAGTAGTCAAAATGGAGTTACATTGGAGGAGAAAGAGTGCCTTGCAGATGGTGACAACTATGTACAGTGGCACGCTTGCAAGATTCCCTAGCCACACTCTGTTCTCTTCTCAGTGACTCTGAAATGAAGTTCATCCTACTTCTATTCTAAAAGTAATGTTTATAATAGTTTAAAACATGCACAAGAGAAACTGTCAGTAATAACAGTTAGGCATAGTGCACACAGCTGTAATTTCAATACTTTACACATGGAAACAGGAGAATCAAGAGCTCAAGGTTATCATTAACTACATAACCAGTTCTTGACTCTCATGAGCTACATGAGATGAGACCCTGTTTCAGAAACAAATACTGCCCCAGAGGCATACAGGATTTTTTTTTTTAGTCAAGGTTTCTCTGTGTAGCTCTGGCTGTCCTAGAACTCACTCTGTAGGCCAGGCTGGCCTTGAACTCAGAGATCCTCCTGCTTCTGCCTCCCAAGTGGTAGAATTAAAGGCATGTGTGCCACCACTGCCTGGGACAAGTAGAATTTGTTTGTTTATCTATCTTTTCTTTCTTAATATTATAGTTTCATTCTTTGAGAATTTCATACAAAGTGTTTTGATCACATTCCTCTCATTCTTCCTCCTAATTTCTCCTTGAGCTACTGCTATACAGGAGCCACTTCCAAATTATCACTCAGAGGCTTATATTAATTGTAAATCCTTGGCCAGTAGTTCAGGCTTATTACTAACTAGCTCTTACATTTTAAGTTAACCCATATTTCTTATTTGCCCTCTCCCACATGGTGGTACCTTTGTTAGCATGGCACATTCATTTCTACTCCCTCTGTGTCTGTCTGGTGACTCCTCTGACTCCACCCTTCTTCCTATCATTCTCAGTTTGGCTTTTCCACTTAACTTCCTGCTCAGCTACCAGCCTGTTGACTTTTTATTAACCAGTGAGAGTGATACATATTCACAGTGTGCAGAAAGATTATTCCACAGCACACTCCCTTCTTTTCTTTTCTTTTCTCTTTCTTTCTTTCTTTCTTTCTTTCTTTCTTTCTTTCTTTCTTTCCTTCCTTCCTTCCTTCCTTCCTTCTTTTTTTTCCGCGAGGTAGGGTTTCTCTGTAGTTTTGGAGCCTGTCCTGGAACTAGCTCCTGTAGACCAGGCTGGTGTCGAATTCACAAACATCTGCCTGCCTCTGCCTCCCGAGTGCTGGGATTAAAGGTGTGTGCCACCACTGCCCGACCCCCCTCACTTTTCAGTAACCCATGAAGTCCCATTTGTGCTGTCCATATACTCATGATGTAGAGCAGTCCACTCGAACATAGTGACCTACCAGAGCTACACCCTTACACAAAACTGACATTTTCTCCCCAGAAGCCATCAACCGTCAGTAATTCCTCAGCTAAGGGTGGGAGCTTAGAGCCATGATTTGACTGTACTATGCTTTCATACATTTATGTTTTAGGGTTTTTTTCTACCTGTTTTTATTGTTGTTTGATGTTTTGTTTTTGTTTGTTATATTTAGGTTTAGGTTTGTGGTACTGGATGTTAAACCTAGTAACTCATACTAGCCAAGGGATTTCCGATTAAGTATATCCCCAGTTCTGTAATAGTTATTAACTTGTACAATGCAGAAATCTTGTTGTAAACCAAAATAATGAACCTTATCACCATGTGTACAGTGTTAAGATTCTCTATTTCACTGATTTCATTATTTTTATCATTAAATTACTGAGGTGAAATCATACACTTGGATTGTTTTGGATTGTTGTTGTTTAATATGACCACAGAATACATTTCTCGGCAAACTTGGTAAACACATTTTTCACTGTTTGTGACTCCCACTCCTCGTGGGCTTGTCTGTGCTATGATAGCATGTGGGGAAGCAGATGCTCTCCCCTGAGAACCACGCTGTGGTTGCAGACAGCGATACTGAACCCAGAGTCACGTGGCTCTCTGTTCTGTCCTGGCTGACCTCCCTCGTTCGCTTTGGATTGCTACTCTACTGGGAAGAAGTGAGGTGAGGGAAGACTATAGTTCTTTCTTGAGTTATTTCACCTTAAGTTATTAAGAGTTCTTGAAAGACTTTAGTCAGAGGATCCTTCTCATTGTACGTGGAAGGTGTAGTCTAGCCCAAAGGTCCCTCTTTTGAATTTTCACTAGTGAAATACTTGAGATAATAATTTCTTATCAAGATTGACTTATACTGAAGAATAATCCAGTGATTTCTTTTCATTCCTGCTCATCCCTTTATTTGATTGATTTGTTTATTTGTTTGTTTGTTTGTTAGGTGGTAGGGAGGTGGTACACATGTGCCCTGCGCTGCATATGGAGATTAAGGAACAGTTTGTGGGTCTAGAGACTGAACTCAAGTGCTCTTATCTTCTGAGCCATGTCCCTGGCCACTCATCTTTAATATATGGTTCAGTTTCAAAATGTTTCACCATACTTGTTTTCACCAAAATATCTACTGCTGTAACTTCAGTCTCTGGTTGTTCAAACACTAAATTTTATCTATCCACAGGAGAATCTTAAAAAGTGAGCCTCCATATCCTCAGGAAATGAGCGCTCTAGCTAAAGACCTGCTTCAGCGTCTTTTGATGAAAGATCCCAAGAAGCGATTGGGATGTGGCCCCCGGGATGCGGATGAAATCAAAGAACATCTCTTCTTTGAGGTAAAATTTAGAAGATAAGTATACTTAATCCTTCTTGTTGTCACTTCCCCCTCTCACCTATACTTTAGTCCCCCAATTCGTGTAACAGATACCATTTAGGAAGGACCAGAATTCTACTTCTGTAGATATGAAGCATTAGAAGTAAAGATGATCATGATAGCAGTACATTTTCTTTATAGCCATGTCTAACCTCTGACACTGAGACAGGATGCTATCAGCAACAGAGCTCATGCTTGAAAATGGAGCAGTTGAGTTGCCAAAAAATATTGCCCCTGAAAAAAAAAAATAAAAATAAAAATAAAATAAATAAAAAAAAATATTGCCCCTGAACTCTCATGTTTTTTTCAGGTTTATAATGTTGTGTTAGGCAGCATTCATGGTCTTTTGAGGGTTGGGTGTGGCCTGCGGGTTGGACACAGCTGGTCGAATTCTAGGTAATGGTTTCTGTAGGTGACTCTGGGGTTTGCTCATGGACTGAGGGTATGTATATCTCTTGTAGGAGTTCATGAGCTGTTATACCGGGTTCAGCTTTCGTTCACCAATTCCAGTGCCTCTTCTGTTTCCCGGAACAATATTAGAATATTCCGAGCCTGCTGGTGTCTCAGTCAGTGTCTGTGGCATAAGTTTCCTTTTGCTTTCTTTTCTCTATAAAATGCTTTTCTTCTGAAAAAGCCAAGTGACACTATTCCACAGAGCACTAGGGTGCCTGCCAATTTCATTTGCCCAGTTTATTCCAAATAACAAATAGTGGGGTGGGGGTACTTCTTAGTAATTTCAGTCTAAATGGTGAAACCTGGGGTGGCATAGTCTCGTTTCTAACATTCTGAACATATATCTGCTACATGACGTTACAGCTCAACAGGCGTGACCTTAATGTTAAATGCTCTGGAGGATTCATCCACATTGTGTGTTTTTATTCTGTAAACTTTTGTATTATTATCACCAGAACAGATGAATAAAGTATAGTAAGCAAAGAAGAAACAATTATTTCAAGTAAGCTTTCACAGTGCTATTTATTGCTTTTTAAATATAAAATAAGCAAGATTGGGTGTAGCTCCGTGGTAGAGCACTTGCCTGGCATGCATGAGGGCATAGGTTTTGTCCTTTGTGAAAGGAGTGGAGGTGATATCATCATTGAAAATGAGATCTCAGTCTCTCTGTCTCTGTCTCTCTCTCTCTGGTGTTTTTGTTGTTGTTTTGGTTTTTTTTTTTTTTTCTCTTTGGTTTTTGGAGACACTGTTTCTCTGTGTGTAGCTTTGGAGCCAGTTCTGCAACTCACTCTGTAGACTAGGCTGGCCTTGAACTCACAGAGATTCACCTGCCTCTATCTCCTGAGTGTTAGGATTAAAGGTGTGCTCTACCACTACCCTGCAAAAAATGAGATCTTTTTATTTCTTTCTGCAAACAGTATTTTATTCTATCCAACCATTTTTTTAAATATTACTGTAAAGCATATTAAGTTTAGTAACAGAGACAAACACATTTAGAATAAAATGAAAAAGTTTTGTGCATTGGTTGAGAAATAGCACTTTTTGAACAAACGTTATATCTTGTTCATATTTTGGCTTAAAATTAACAAGTAAAATTGAAACAGAATGCCTCCATTGTTTTTTTCTACAACCTTCTTTTTTATTGTTCCCTGTACTTGTGAATGTTGCAGTGTGTCTTTAGAATATGGGTGTATTTTTTTGCTTGATAGCTTGGAATAAGAA
This sequence comes from Alexandromys fortis, assembly GCF_014885135.2. Taxonomy (NCBI): domain Eukaryota; kingdom Metazoa; phylum Chordata; class Mammalia; order Rodentia; family Cricetidae; genus Alexandromys; species Alexandromys fortis. The sequence continues at coordinate 6,336,043 of NW_026067953.1, read as the reverse complement.
TTTTGATTTATGTAATTTCTTTCGTTTTTAAATGATAGGGGTAGGTCAGAAATCTACTTACAAAGATCTAACTGATCTTTTCTGTATAATGGTGTAGAAGTAGGAAGAATAATAATAGCATTCAATTTTCTACATATTGAACATTCTTTTGGTAACAACATGTTCCTTTAAATTTCTCCTTTATTCTACAAGTTTGTTGTTTTTAAAGATTCTTTTAAAAATTTTAGTGGGGGTGGGGAAGACAACTCCTGAGAGTGAGTTCTTTTCTTAACAGTGTGGGACCCTGAGGATCAAAGTCTGACTGTCATGTTTGGCAACAAACACCTGTACTTTACTGAGCCATTTCACCTGCCCTAGAATTTTCCTTAATGTTTGTTCAGCAAGTAAAGCACAAACCGTATGCCTATAATAGAAGTCATTGAATCTCAGGTCATTGTAGCGGCCAGACTTGCTGTACATGTGGCTGGATGGTTTTCGAAAATGGTATTATAATGCTGCGGGATTCAACAAACTGGGTTTACTGTGAGCTGATACAGTCTGAGACTGGAGATGTAGAGGAAGCCATAAAAGGCTTCCTGAGGGTCTTTGTAATGACGGGATGTTTCGAATTAAGAGAGCCCTGGACCTGAGCATGCGGCAGTTGATCTTTGCCTAAGGAGCAGTGGATAACGTATGAGGAAGGCAAATTCTACCTTAAACCCTATCTGAAAGAGGTTATTCGGGAAAGAAAAGAGAAAGAAGAATGGGCAAAAAAGTGATCTTGTAGTTGAGATCCATAGATGTGCCTCGTCTCAGCATATTTTTATGAAGTTGTTTCAACCTGAATCACAATTTAAGAATTATTTGCTCTGCAGATGCCTCACATTAAATAGATGTTTATTGTAACCATAAAAAAGTCATTACAGACACATAGAGGAATGAACACTAACTGGAACATGGATAGATACATTCTAATCCTTAAGATTTTATTCAGTGACTATTATCTAAGGATATTTTAGTTGACAGAAGGAGCATAAATAAATAACAGAGGGTTGAATTTGAATAATACAAAACATGTCAGTTACTCAGATAGTGTGTATGGAGGGGAGACAAGAGGCAGTATCTAAATATTGATTGGGGTTGAATGAGAAAAGAGCTACTGTGGCAGTGTTATTTAAACCTCAAGTATAAGCAAACACTTGACTCATGACGCTCTTACTTTGTAATCTGTCCAGGTAACCCAAGGGAAAGCCAGTGGAAGGGGAGAGATCGGTGAGCCCCTAGAAAATAGGAGTCAGTATCACCTTTACAGAAAGTATCGAAGCCCTTTATAGAAGTAGTTTACAGCTTGAGGGACTTGTTGGTTTGTTTCTTTGTTTGTTTTCATTTTGGCTTAATACTTTTCTTTCAAAGCTCAGGACAAAAGTAATTTTTTTCTTTTTATCTATGAGGGAGATCCAGGGTGAACCAGAGTGTCTTGGTGCCCTCTAGAGGACACTGAGGTTCCTGAGGTGGGAAAGCAGCAGGCTCCTTTCAGATGCTACAGTCTGAAAATGGGATCCTGCTTGGAAAAATAATATTTTTAACACTCAGTTTGAAATATGCACTCTTGCTTTAATCCCACTTACTAGTAACTAAAGTCTTAGCCAGGTTTGGTGACACACTCCTTTAATCCCAGAATTTTGGAGAAAGAGGCAGTCAATCTCTGAGTTCAAGGCCAGCATAGTCTACATATGGTCTACATGGTCTACTGCGGATCTCAGCTTGACCCCCTAACCTTTGACCTGAGTCCCCTAAGACTATCAGAAAACACAAATATTTATAGTACGATTTATAACAATAGCAAAATTACAGTTGTGAAGTAGTAGCAAAAATAATTTTATGGTTTGGGGTCACCACAACATGAGGAACTGTCTTAAAGAGTCACAGCATTAGGGAGGGTGGGAACCACTGACATAGAGAGTCCCAAGTCTGCCAGAGCTGAAGACCCTGTCAAAAAAAAAAAAACAACTTAATCATGTTTGTTGTTCATAAAGTGTTTTGACTTTTTTAATTTCTGCTCTATCACAATCTTCTTTCTCTGCTTTAGAAAATAAATTGGGATGACTTAGCTGCCAAAAAAGTGCCTGCTCCATTTAAACCAGTGATCCGGGATGAGTTAGATGTGAGTAACTTTGCTGAAGAGTTCACAGAGATGGACCCTACCTATTCTCCTGCAGCCCTGCCCCAGAGCTCAGAGAGGCTGTTTCAGGTAATGTGCCAGTGTGCCAGGTGTGCTTCAGAGAAAGTCAGTTTTCCTAGTAAAGGGGTTTTGTTGGTGTCTTACAATCAGGGTTCTGTGATTATTTCAGAACTAAATGCAGAGATATGTTGAGGTTCTACCATGAAGCTTACAGTTTGCTACATAGCAGATTTATTAGTTTTCTTGGGCTTATTTTGGGGGCTTCTTTGCTGCGGGGGGGGTTGTTTTGTTTGTGAGACAGGAGAAGGTGGAATTTCAGTGTTTTGTTTTTTATTTGTTTTAATGGGGTTTTTTATTTGTTTGTTTGTTTGTTTGTTTTTTGAGACAGGGTCTTAATATGTAACCCTGGCTGTTCCGGGGGTCACTATATAGAACAGGCTTGAACTTGCTTCTGCCTCCCCATTGCTGCCATCAAAGGTGTACACCAAAACCTAGCCTGTGTTTGGTTTTTAAGAGTAAATATTCTTTTTATACTTGAGAATTCATTTTTGTTGAGACTTATATGGAAATTATGATGATATTTTAGTTTTTACTCTATTCTTATAAAATATTTAGTATTAAACCATATTGTTAAAGACTGGGTTTGTAGGAGGCTTTTTTGTATGGAACAACAGGGAAAGGTGAGGATGGCTAAGGGAGACCAATAACTGGTCTGGAGGAGCAAACAATGTGAGTAAAGTACAGCAGCAGGTGTGACGGCTGATGTTTACAGTCAGTTTGACAGAATCTGGGGCCACTGAGGAGTCTAAAGAAGGGATTGGCTAGATTAAGTTGGTGTCTGAGCATGCCCATGAGAGGTTTTCTCCTCTCCTCTCCCTCCCGTCCCCCTCTCATTTTTCAAGACAGGGTTTCTTTGTATAGATTTGACCATCCTTGAATTTGCTCTGTAGAACAGGCTGCTTGAACTCACAGGGATCTGCCTGCCTCTGCCTCCCACATGCTGGGATTAAAGGTGTGCACCACCACCACCTGGCAGAGAGATTTTCTTAATTGTGTAACCTGAAACAGGAAGATAAGCCCTGAATTTGGAAAGACCAGGGATGGGTCCTGTCCTGGATGAGAAAGAAAAAGTGATGTTGATCACAAGCATCTATTGTTCTCTGCTTCTTGACTCTTGAGTGCGATGTGGCCAGCAGTCTGTAGGTAGCTCTTGTCTCTGTGGCTTCCCGGAAGTGATGGATTATAACTGTGTGCTAAAATAAGCCATTTCTCCTCAGGTTGTTTTCATCTTTGTTTTAAAGATTTGTTTTTAGGTATGTGGGTGGGTGCAAGTGCCTATAGAGGCCATAGGAAATTGTTGGATCCCCAGGACTAACGTTCCAAGTTATCTGACATGGGTGCTGGGAACTGAACTCAGGTCCTCTGAAAAAGCAGCATGCACTTTTAATTACTGAGCCATCTCTTCACCCCCTGTATTTATTTGCTTGTTTGTTTATGTCAGATTTTATCACAACAATGTATGTGAGAAAATTTTTAATAAAACATTATTTTGTATCTTTAAAGGGTTAAAAATAATTTTTTAGGAAAGGTTCTTTATCAGGTTTGATACTGTGCCTATTGAACTGTGTTGTAGCTGTACTTTTCTGACCACTGTGCCTGTAATGTGGTTTATTCTGGCCATCCAGAGTGTCCTTCTTGGATATTCTATGTCACTAGAGTACATGGCCAACCATGTGTAGATGTTTGTTGGTAAATCAGTAAATGTCGTTGCACACAGTAATCATGCATTTTTTTTATCACTGGTTTATCATATCATTCTCCCATTGGGCTTATTCCTTTTTCCAAAACTTAGTTTTAAGTTTATGTATTCTAAAAACACGGAATACAAATTCAATATTTGCTAAATTAGAGATAAACCTTAACGAAACTTGTTATTTTTCTAGTTTGAAACAATACTTGGGCTCCTTTATTTGATGTGTTGACTGTATCTTTTTTGAGGTCAGTTGCATTTATAAATCAATATTATCATCATTGCAATAAATTACAGGCTTGCGTCAGATTTGAGGGTAAAATAGAGAGGAAGTCTTTCTACCTTTGTTTTTGAATTGATCTAATTCTACCAGAAGATGGCATTATCTCCTTCTGAAAAGCATTTTTCTGTTGAGTTAATGCTGTATTTTGAATGAAAGTAAAATTATCCTCATCTGACCATTTTTTTATGAGAAGAAGAAATCACAATCTAGACTATGCCTAACTGTGAAACTACAGATCTTTGTTCTTTATTGTTCCTTCTCTTTTTAGGGCTATTCCTTTGTTGCTCCATCGATCCTCTTCAAGCGTAATGCAGCTGTCATAGATCCTCTTCAGTTCCATATGGGAGCTGAACGTCCTGGAGTAACAAACGTTGCCAGGAGTGCAATGATGAAGGTATATAGGTGTGGTTGCCTCGGCTCTGTATTTGTGGTTTGTGTGAATGTTTAAATACTAACTGATGTTCTTAAGTCCAGTAAATGTAATAGATCATCGTTGAACTAAAGGGTAGTTTTAGAAGATGAATAAGTGAACTAGCAGTGTTTTCCCTAGAGGATCATAGACATCAACTTGTATGAGCTCCTTTTTACAGCGAGAGAGGACAGTGCATCTTCTACAGATATATACATGAATATATAAGTATACTAAATGGATTTAATGATTAAATATATTACATTAAAGTTTGTTAATAATTACATGCTAATTTACAGCTTTACATATCCTTTGTGTACTAATCTTTTATTAAATTAAATGGTGTTGATTTCTTAATAGGACTCACCATTCTATCAACACTATGACCTAGATCTGAAGGACAAACCTTTGGGAGAAGGAAGTTTTTCGATTTGTCGAAAGTGTGTACACAAAAAAAGTAATCAAGCATTTGCTGTCAAAATAATCAGCAAAAGGTATGACCAGTCCTAGTGGTTCTTAAGTATTTATACCACTCAGGGAGTTCTGTACGTTAAGATTATGGAGAAGGAAGTCAACTGTATATTGTAAAACCTTTTACACACAGGATTAACATTTACCTTACTAGCCGGCCCCTGATACTTACTAGCATTAGGATTTTCAAGTAATCAATCAGTTGTGGATATAAATCACAATCTGTTGTTTTCATGGCAAAATTTTCTTGTAGTGATGATATATTTAATCAGACTTACAGACTAGTTGAATATTTGAAATAATTTTCTCCAAAATTGTTTAGCCTCCTGGTAGCTTTGAGAAGAGAACAAGTCAGCTAGCTGTCTGGCAATGGATTAAATCTTCATGATTGCATAATGTTACCAAATTGTCAGGCAAGAAGAGCATCTATTGCTTTGTATAACTAGTTCTTTCTGACTCAGAGGGAAGTTTTTCTTTAAAAAGTAAAGTTTGACTTTCCTGGTGGGTGGTATGATTCATTACTCTGACAAAGGTAGTCTGTATGCACTGTAAACAGTTAGGGATGGGGCACTGGCATCAAAGTCTGCTGGGAGAGACATGTAGATGTTAACTGTCTGGTTTTGCAGGATGGAAGCCAATACTCAGAAAGAAATAACAGCTCTGAAACTCTGTGAAGGGCACCCCAATATCGTGAAGCTACATGAAGTTTTTCATGATCAGGTATTTCAGTCCATGCACATGTACTAATTCATGTACACGGTTCAGTTTCTCACCAGTTTTATTGGTGTTGCTGGGGGGAAAAGAAACCAGCACACACTGCTCACCTCTGCCTCAGTTCTTCCTTTCACTTCAACTTTCCTCTATCCAGTGTTGCCCTACTGACATGGTGGATGCCAGAGGGGCAAGAGTTCAGTGTGCCACTGTCACAGATTGCATTGTGCTTATTGTGAGTGCAGCTGCCACCCACCATCACTTAACCCGTGCATATTCAACACTGGTGATTGTAAGCCTTCAGCATTCTTTACACGTCTAGCATCAAATGGACTCTTAAGCCCAGTTGGTGCAAGCTAAAGGACATGAGGAAACAGAAAGGCAAAGGTGCTCCCTTGCATCTTGTTCCAGGTGGCAACAAGTGCTCAGCCTCCAGGATAGGACCTTAGTTCTGCTTTCCAATGGAAGTCTCACATAAAAACCTGTTACTTGGCCTTAGGCGGAGTATCACTGTGACTGGTCTGTAGCACCTCTCAGTTGCCCCATTGCCACCTCCCATGCCTGAAATTGCTCTGTTTCAGTATTTTCTCTGACACAGTACAGACACCCCAGCCTTCTCAGGTCAGCATTAAGGCACAAATGCCAAAACTAGTCCTAAATATGTTTTGCTCTAATTTTAACATCAAAGGATCTGAGCTTTATAAAGGTCGTGAGACTTGTACCAGGATCACAATCAGTGAAAATCCAGTAGGGAGAACCTGTTCTGGGCACTTACCATTGTGTTGCTAGGACATTGTTGACTAGAATAGCTGGGACTTGTTTCTGAGTACTAAGAGTGACTCACCATGGTGATATCAGGTGGAAGCAGGAATACATCATAAATTCTATTTTGCTGCCAGTTATGCAGTGTGTGGTCCAAGCACTGTACCATAAACTCTACATGTATGTATCATCTTTGTCCTTGCCTTAGCACTGCGAACTCAGAGAACAAAACTCAGAAGGTCAGTGACAGTTTTACAGTGTGTTGATGGTGAAGCTGGTATCTGAGCCCCACCCTTACAACTTCAGAACCCAACAAACTTTTAATTACTTTGCTCTGCTATCTTAGAGGAGGCAAAACCCAGCCTTTTTATGTGAAGAAATAAACATCTAAGTGGGTAAGATTTCATCCTCTTGTTCTCATGAGAAGAGATGCTTTTGAACTCTGAGAATGCTCTCCCTGCTGCTCTACTGCCTACTCAGATTCTCATGGGAACAATAAGTCCCCTGTCCATTCAAGGTGCACAGTAAAAGACAGTGTCCTGTTGATGCAAATACAGAGAATATTAACCTCTCAATCAAGAAACTGATGGATGACCTTAGACGCTCACACCTATAGTTTTGTGTCTGTGACCCTCACTGTATCTCAGCCCAAACATTGGATCTTGACTCTTCCGATTAATGTCTTATCTCAAGAATTACATTCCTAGTTTTTAAACTTATGTTCTAAGTTGATTGTTGGCAATTTTTAAAAATGCAAGAGACACTAAAATAGAAATTTTCTTAAGATATAATGCTGCATGTAGTAGTATAAATATAATAATTATTATGTTATGCATTTTTTGAAATATGTGTTTAGTTTTTCCTATGATAATGACACAGTTGATCCTCATATCTATACAGTCCTGTTTTTAAACTAATAATGATGTTGATTAAGGGTGGGTCTTCAGACTTTGGCTCTAAAGTAATGGTGATCATTTTGTGTGCCATGATCTGTTTTACATACTCTGTGTATTCCTAATTGCTGTTATAACAGATTACCACAAACTTAATATATTCACTGTTTAGACAATGAATGGAGACAATAAGTCCAAAATTAGTCTTACTGATTTGCAGTCATAGAGTAGACAGAGCTGGCTCCTTCTGGAGACTCTAAGGGACAACTTGTGTACTTGACTTCTAGTTTCTGGAGGCCACTTGTTTTCTTTGAGTTGTTGCCCTTCTATGAAGTATTTCAATCTCTTGCTTTCATAGATTAATCCCATACCTTAGATGCTGGCGAATAATTCAGGGCAATCATCCCATCTCAAGAATCTTAATCATAGAGACTGGAGAGGTGGCTCAGTGTCTAAGAGCACTGGCTGCTCTTCCAGAGGCCCTGGGTTTAATCCTCAAAACCCATGTAGTCCCATGGGATCCAGTGCCCTCTTCTGGTCTGCAGACACATATGCAAACAAAACACTCATGTACATGCAAACTTTTAAGAAAAATTAATCTTAATCATGGACTGGGCTTGGTGGCACACAATCCCAGCACTCAGAAAGAGACAAACAGATCTTAAGTTCAAGGCCAGTCTACATAGTGAGACCCTGTCTCAAAAACATAAAACAAAAGCCATAAAGGCTATTAATTATGACTACAAAGTTCCTTTTGCCCTCTAAAATTAAAAAAAAAACCCACAGGTTTGGAGATTAGGATAATCATGGCTATCTGGAGGGCCATTATTCAAGATACCACCTGTATCTTATTACCCACATTTTATTGATAAGGAAAGGTCCTACAGTTTATAAAGGTAAAACGACATTCTGAAGATTGTTTTTGATAGTCCCTGTACATTTTATTCATAGAAATAATGCAAAGCATAATAAATATGAAACAAAGTATTGAATCAAGATAATGCCAGTAGAGTCAAAAACAATTGTTTTAAAAGAAATATACACAATGAGTTATGGATACTTGCAGTGAATAACTATAAGAATCTTGTAATTAATCAAATTATCAAACAAAGTAAGCTTTCAGCTAGACGAGTGTCGGCAGCTGCACTAGTTGGTCATCCTCTGGGTCATTTCCCACAGATTATCAGATTATTGTCAGCTCAGTTCATATTTTTAAATGAAAATATAAAAACTCAAGGGAGAATATTAGCGCTGAGTTCAAGTGAAAGGAAATGAAATAAAGGAAAAGATTTTGAAGATTTTGCTGAAATTCTTGAAACTTTTTCATTGCCAGAATTAAATTCTAAAAAGCTACATTATCCTTTAGCTCTTTCTTCTAAATGCAGGGATTATTGTTGGTTGTTTAAGCAAGGGATTATTTAAATTTGCTAATCAGTAAATACTCTATACGACAATACATGTCTACACCGTTTCAGTAGGCTACATATTATTCTTTCTTCTTTCTAGCTTCATACATTTCTCGTGATGGAACTTCTGAATGGAGGAGAACTGTTCGAGCGCATCAAGAAGAAGAAGCACTTCAGTGAAACTGAAGCCAGCTACATCATGCGGAAGCTTGTCTCAGCTGTGAGCCACATGCATGACGTTGGAGTAGTGCACAGAGATCTGAAGCCTGAGGTGTGACAGTGTGCTCTCTTACAGTCTGACCCGCAGTCATTATTAGCTAGCCCTCAGGCAGTTGTCAGGCTTTCTGATGGTTCTCTTTCTCTTGTGCCAGTAAGTAAACACTGGAAGAGGTTTCTTAGGGTTTTTTTCCCCTCTTTCTCTTCTCTTTTCTGTGCCAGTTTAAAATAAATTTGTCCTCTTTTTTTTCCCTCTTCCCAGCTGATCATCTTGAAGTTATATTTGTAAGTGTGAGAGCCTTTTATGGGAAAGATACTTCATGCAACAGTTGTATACTAAAAATAGCAATGGAAAATTTTGTAGCAAAAAATAATAGCCCTTATATATGTATTCCATCTTGGGGAGTTTGTTCGCTTGATGATGTATTTTGAAACCTTATTTTTCACATTTTTAAATCAAACTGATAGCTCCTAAACAATAATGTGCGTAAATCTATTCTACATAATTACACACAAGGATTAATAAGGCTGTCCTCTCTATATGTGCTTCTGTACACTCACACACTGTGGTATTTATAGACCTGGAGAGCCGTGAAGAGCAACAGCTTTTTCTATTTCTGAAAGAAGGTTAATTAATGAAGAAGGTTTTAACTCAGAATGATCCCTTTTTGGTATCAAAAATATGAAATTTTCTCCCTTTTTAAAAACAAGTAGTATAATTGACTTTTTAAAGCCAATTAATCATCCTTCACCGTATGAGAAATTATACAGATTTCTGATCTAAAGTAGAACATTATTTTTAATAATGTGATTATAAAGTTCACATTATTATGTACTTAAATCTATTCTACATAATTATAGATTATAATCACATTATTATAAAGTTCCTGTGTGATTATAAAATATTTTCAAGTCTATTTAAAATATTAAAGATTTTGATATTCCTTTTTTATTAAACCAGAATAGTTCTGTAAAAGCAACTTTGTCTTAAATTATTAAAAGATGTTTTAAGAATGGAAATATATACATTCAAATACACAGTTATCCCTCTGTGTCTGTGAAGAACTGCTTCTGAAATCCAGAAATGCAGTATCTTACATAAAAATGTACATTATTTTCACATAGCCTACATGTATCCTTTTCTGGACATTATATCCTCTCTTTATATTACTTACAGTATCTAATATGCTATAAATGCTATGTAAATAGTTATACTCTATATTTTAGGGAGTATGACAAGAAAAAAGCGTATTTTCTAGACAGTTGTTTTGCAGGTTTTAGAGGGGTTGTTCGTTAGTTTGTTTTTTCAGTTTTTAATCCATAGTTGGTTAAGCCCACAGTTATGGTCCTCAGGGATACAGAAGGCTGCTTACAATTGGTTTATTCCTTTACAGGTGTTAAATTTCTGTACTTTATATTACTTTTATTCCCATTGCTAGTAATTAATCAGAAGTGACTTGTGTCTTACAAACTTGCAACTATGATAGCTCCCCCTCTGCTCCTTCATCATAGTTCTCACTCTCCTACGTAACACCCACTGAAAACATGGCGCTCTGTGCCTCGGAGATTAGCTGTCTATTTTTAAATGTGAAAGCACACCACTTAAATGTTTGCTTGATAGACAAGGAACAAGCATGTAGTTTTTTAATGGAAAAGATCTGTTCCATGACTGTATAGAACTCATTTTCACATGTTTTATTCTTTGATAACTGGCCATCTGTCAGCTCATGAGTCTCAAATGAAGCACATGTCCTCTGCAGCAGAATTTAAATTTGTCTTCCTACTTTCCTGATAAAAAAGATACTTCTGTAGCTTGAAATGAAGCAAAATCGTTAGATTATACAGCATGTTCCACCACCATTTTATTCTTAAGCTGGGTTTTAGGAAAGTGATGATATACCTTTGAACTAACATTTTCCTAACCATAGCTCTCACTTTGACTTTTAAATGGCAGAGTATATTATTTCCAAACTAAAAGTTTAATTCCTTTTCTATGCAGCATTTTAGGTCTGACTATTTTTGGTAGATGGTTAAATGGCATTCTTTTTCTGCATAGACATATCTCTTAAGTTCTAGGTGTAAATCAGACAAATTTAGAAGCTGGCTGACATTCTTAGGCTGCTTTGTAATCTTCATATGATTTTCTTAAAAGATTAAGAAAAGTTCTCTATATGGCAGTATTTTCAGGCAGAAATTGAAATGTGAATAGAAGTGAATCGATTGTTACTCCCTATCATTCCTGACCATGCACACCCCCATGTAGAACTGTGGGACACTGCACTTCCTACCTTAGGACAAGAGGTAGGAAGTGAGCAGTGTGCTCTAAGTGTACGTGTTCTCTAATATGATGAGTGGATTGAAGTCATCAGCTTAAAGTGAATGTGCCTCCCCCTCATTTCCTCCAAGAATTAAGACTAAGGAAGTTCTTCACTACTAGCCTTAGTGGAATAAAGTTGTCATTTCCAGGGTCTTGGCAGGCCCTGTGGAGGAGAAGCCAAATGTGCTTCTCCAAAGATGTGTAGTACACTGCCTGGCACTGCAGAGAACCCTAGGTGTGACTGCTGAAGGACAGATACCTATCTCCAAGAAAACACCTGTGAGCTATGACTTCCATTGTCAAAAATTGAGGTCTGGGTATTGTATGATAGAAAATTTAAGAAAACTGTTCAAATTTTTTTTATTTCTTTACTTTTCCTTCTATGATGCCATAAAACAATCCCACACCAGTTCAGAATTAGGATAATAAAAGGGTTGTTTATTTAAGGGGAAAACTTAGAGATCACCATCGTAAACAACAGTCCTCTGAGTACAAACAGGAACAGAGTCCAGCAGCTGGAACAGGAGCCGGAAGCAAGAGAGAGGGCGCAAGGTTCCCACTGCTTTTTAAAGGACAAGAGACCACGCCCAAGTAGGCTGGTATCTTAAAGGCTGTTGGCTGAAGGAGCAGAATGTGCTCCCACAGCACTTCTACTTCATTGTCTCTTTTTAATATTAACTTTAAGTTTTTCCTTTTTTTAGAATTTCATAAGTGAGTACTGTATTTACATCATTTCCATTCTTCTTTCCACTCCAGCTGCCATGCCCCTCACTCATTCTCTGACTGAGATTGAATAATTTATCGGGTTCATCCCTGGAGAAGACTGCTTTCCCTTTCTCAGCAGCCACTAATTGACCATAGCTCCTTGTCTAGGACTGGGACTTTGTGAGAGTTCCCTCGTCTGTGCTGGAATATCACCTGGTGTTATCACTGCAGGTCTTGATTAGGCAGTGGTTTTCAACCTACCTAGCCATCTTTTTTATTTTAATCATTGAAACATTATGAAATGTTCTTTACTTCAGCTGGATAAGTAAGAAAGAAAATGATTTTCCAGAACTGGAATCCTTTAATCACTAAGAGGATAACACTGTCTAAAAACAAAATAATCAGAATACAAAGTCAAAATTATTGAAGGAAGTTAGTATGATTCCAGTGAATACATAAATGATAAAAAGCTAAAAGGCCTTCTTGTTCACATGGAGAAAATCTGAATAGATCAAACCCACCACAGCATTCCTTAGCTAACCCATAAATTCCGTAAATTAGCTCATAAATTCCGTAAAGACTAAGAGAGGTGAGATAGCTGTAAAAGAAAGTTTTAAAGTTCGTTAGCAGATTTGGTTCCTAATGTTTATAGAAGTAAATCTTCTCTGCCTGGGTGCTTAAGTGGGCCTGGATGACAGTGCTTTGTGCTTACAACATGGTTTAGGTTCACTGTGAAGACCAACAGCTCAGAAAAAGACCCACTTCAAAATACTGATAGTCGTTAACAATGAATGGGTCACAGGAGCTCTGCTGAAGAACTGCATCAAATAAATGTATGCTAACACAGTACCCATTAGGCAGTCCCTATATCAAATAGTCATGCTATTTAAGACATACACTGAAGGTTAGAGCTATTATAGCTCTTAATTCTTGGATGGATCAGAGAGCAGATCCATCCTAGTGGCCAAATGAAAGGAAGAGTCACATATCCCTTACTTTACAAGAAGTGATAAAATTTATTGAAGAGGGCAGGTAGAAAAGACAGACAGTAGAGGCACAAGATGCCTTGTCTTTGACCTCCACTGTCTGCCACTTTATAGGGCTAGTGATTGACCTAATTTCAATATTCTGTCTCAGGGAATAGATTGGCCTGGAGAAGGAAGAGAAATGGGAGATATCTGTCCAGTGATAGTGTCAACACATGTTTATTGATTAATTCACCATCATGCATGCAATTCATGGTCCCCAAAGCAGTGACAGCAGTAATAGTAATAGCAAAGATTACTAGTCACTGGGACTGGAGAGATGGCTCAGTGGTTAAGAGCACTTGTTGATCTTCCAGGTTCAATTCCCACCACCCACATGGTGACTCACAGCCTTCTGTAACTATAGTTTCAGAGGAGCTAACCCCTTTTTGTAGCTTTTAAAGGCAGCAGACACAGACACTCCTATAAGCAAAACATTGATCTACATAAAAAAGTGAATAAATAAATTTAATCTTTAATTCCTGAAGACCACTGGTCACAGATTACCACATTTATGTGGGGAATGGTATTGAAAGGTTTCCTCAGCATAGGGCCATCCCAAACCTGCAGACTGTTTTAAAAAGGTAGCCTAATTTTTATAGTTATACTTTTTATATTTTTTTGAGTTACACTTGGGTTTACCTATACCAGGCCCTAGGGGCAGCGTTATTAATGAAGTAGACAAGAGTCCTCGCTTTTACATAATTATGGTCTGAGAGGAACCACTCAGCTAAAGATATAGAAATGGTAAACCATGATGGGAGAAAATAGGAGTAACTGGAACTTCAGTTTGGTAGGATGTTTAGGGCAGCATCTGTAAGTGAGGATTGCGTAAGTGTACAGGAGTCAGGCTGCAGTGAAATGGGGGTGCTAGAGGAAACCGAAGACAAACCAGACGGGAAGTGGGGACAAGGGAGACAATGGAGACTTGAGAAGAAGCACACTGCTGCACTAAGTCTACTGATACTTTAGCTACCTTCTGTGGCCCCGCTCGTCTCTGTTAGTGTCCTGCTGCCTGCAGCCTGGTGGAACTCACTGTCTTGCCAGCACCGCTCCTGCCGAATGTAGTTTTTAATCAAGTCCATCATTCTCTTTACCAATAAAGACTTGTGAGTCAGGTGTAGGGGTGAAAATCTGCTAGCTCAGAGAGGCCTGAGAAGCAACTTGCTAACTTTCCTTTTTGGCCAAAGACTCAAGAGAGTGTCTCTTCAACTGTCCTAAATCAAAAAAAGATCGTGAATCTCCAAGTCCCTCCCTACTCCTTCCTGTGCATTTCTCTATCTTCCTGGCTTCTCCGTACTCTCTGTGACTAATTATTGTCACCTAGTCCTGGCTCTGCCTCCTCACCCAAGGTTGATTTTATTAACCCGGTCTCAGGGTTCACAGTATAATCAAATAGTTGAAATGATATAGTTGAAACAGTGATAGAGTTGAAAAGTATCTGACATTAAAAACTGAAGTGATACAAAACAGTATAAAGAAGAGGTCAGTGGTGACATCAGCTCCCAGAGTCCCATGAGACTGCTTGAGTCAGACAGTGTTCCAGAGATAGATTAGCAGATCTCCTGCCATTTCAGTGAGAATCTAACCAGAGTTTTGGCATCTTACAGAATTTATTGTTCACTGATGAAAACGACAATCTAGAAATTAAAGTAATTGACTTTGGGTTTGCACGCCTCAAGCCACCTGACAACCAGCCCCTCAAGACCCCGTGCTTCACCCTTCACTATGCAGCACCAGAGCTCCTGACGCACAATGGCTATGATGAATCCTGTGACTTGTGGAGTTTGGGCGTCATCTTGGTGAGTTTGTCCTAACAGCCACTAAGCCTAGTCAGTGCTTTGGTGGCCTTAGCCCCCGCTGGTGTTTTTCTTAAGTTCATGAAAAGGCTGAATGTGCTGGCTTGTTTTCTGTATAACCAGTGGAGGTCCCACAGAGGTATATTTCAACTTATTAAAACCTATAATAGAGGGGAAAAAAGCATAAAATTTAGTTATTTTGGAAGATTTCAGTTGCTATGGTTCATATAAAGTATACATTGTTGTTTTTAAAGAAGCAGTGTTGTGTTTACATAGACATATACTATGTTAGATATAATGTGAAAATAGTGATGCCTTAATAAAAACACATAGTCTCGAAATTCCACACTAAAAATGTAAGTAAACAAAATTGTTTAGGATAAATTACCAAATTTAATAGATATACCTTATAGTAATATGAGGAGCATGCTCTTTACAAAATGTACATGATGAGAAACTAGAGAAACCTCCACATATGTTTACCTCAAAAAAGCTTTACTTGGTCTTCATATGAGCATGTTAGGGAGGAACTTCCAGACACTACAGAAAAATATAGCTGAAAATCACATCTCGCCAGTCAAAGATGATGCCAGGGGAGCTTCTCTCCCTTCCCTTGCTAAATGGGTGTGGGTTTTTAAATGTGCCTTTGTCTACACATGTGTATACATGGAGGGTGGCTGTTTATATTTTTAAACCAAATGAGTTATATCTGTAATTTGAATCTCCGAAATTTATTGAACCATTTCTTTGGCAATGAACAATTAGTATTTCCTCCTCTTTTTTTCACTAATTATAAGCTGTAAGAATGAATCATTTTCATATATACAATTGTACTTGTTTCACAGTTTCCTTAGAATTCCCAGGAGGGCATACATTTTGTTGTTGTTGTTTTGTTTTTTGTTTTTTGTTTTTTGTTTTTTGAGACAGGATTTCTCTATGTAATGGCCCTAGCTGTCCTGGAACTAGCTCTGTAGACCAGGCTGGCCTCGAACTCACAGAGATCCGCCTGACTCTGCCTCCCGAGTGCTGGGATTAAAGGCGTGCGCCACCATCGCCTGGCAAGCATACTTATTTTTATTTTAGCATAGATGCCTAGATTTTCTTCTGTCAGGCTTTCCAGGCCCAGTACTCACCATCAGCTGAGAGCACATTGGATGTCCTCTGTTTTAACCTTCAGCTGTACCCCACTGTTCTTAAGTTTGCAGGCATTTCTTTGATGAGTATCCAGTCTGAGCATCTTTTCATACAAGTAGACATTCATGTTTTTATGTCATGAGTTGCTGTGTATGAGCTTGCCTGTTTTTTGCTAGGCGCTTTTTGTTACTGAGTAATTAAACTCTGATGGAGCTTTTTAACCCTTGCCTGCCATCAGTCACTGGAAATGTTTCTCTGGCATATCTTTTGTTTATAGCAAATAGGATTTTGTTTTTATTTTTAGGGAAGTTTCAAGTAGAGAATTGTTTTGTTTTTAATTTTCTTGTGGTAAAATATGTCAGTCTTTTCTTCATGGTGTGTGGCTTTGATGTCAATTGTCACTACCCCTGCCCTCACTCAGGATTACAAAAATACTCTTCTAAACTTCCTCTAGAATCACTGTCTTATTTTTGTGCTTCAGTCTGTGCTCCATCTGGGGTTTATTTTGGTGTCGGTTTGTTTTCTCCCAGTGGCTAGCCACTTGTCCCAGCACACTGGCTCTTTATTTTTAAGCCTTATATGGCTTTCATCTGAGCAATTTATCATTCATCACTTTAAACTAAACTTGCTTATTTAGGGATAAGAAATTTTGGTAAAAGTAAACAGCAACTTTTGTTGGAGAGTTTTAAGGTCTTACATTGTTGACATTTTCATTAGTAGCAATGTCCTTAAAAATGTAAAAAAAAAAACCCTTTATGTCTCATACTTTCTTTTTCATTATAAAGAAGATAGTACTTTAAGCCTATTGTGACCATCAAGCTCTTTTAAGGTTTTCAGAGCCTCAGACCGACAAAGAAATGTAGTCAAGCTCCTAATTATTTGATATATATTTCCCATCTGGAAAGACAAGGGCAGAAATCCCCTGCCTGTTAGATCGAATGGTGAAATGTTTAAGAAAAACAGAATAAAAATCAGGTTAATGCATAATATAGAGCATAGTCATAGTATACAGACTGTGGGCACTGCTGTTGTACAGAGTAACAAATTTTTCAGTAAACAATTTACAAGGAAAAAAATGTTGAGACCAGGCATGGTGGCTCATGTCCATAATCCCAGCACTCAGGAGGCTGAGGTAGCAGGACTTTCAGGTTCCAGGCCAACCTAAGCTACAGTGTGAAATGCTATCTCAACAAAACGAGGTAAAGTGTAAACCCATACATTAGAGATCCTTAAGGAAGAGTATTTGTGTTTTACTCAAGTCCTGATTCCAGAAAAAACTAATTTAAATTGTTCGTTAAATTTGCATTCTAAATATAATTGATATAGCTATAGTTACAGTATATCCTCATGTATATAATACAATGAGGAAAATATGGATGTCATTGGATATTGAATACTGCAAAGAATGACTGATAATTTTTTTAGGAGTGACAAACAGTATCAGATTGTGGTTTGTTAAATTCTTGCCTTTTGTAGGTACAAGAAAAAACAGTTACAGAAGAAAATGAACAAAATCACTAGCTGCATTAAATGATTCAAAAAAGTTTTCTCATGTTCTCATATAAATGAATGTGTCTCAGACATCTAGCTCCTAACTTATCCTGCAGTAAGCGTAGCAAGCACGAAATTTATTTGGAGTTCTGGTGTACCTTGGAATTAGATGCTCCTCTTTCATCTTGCATTTAATAAATAGGAATGTTTTAAAATGAAAATAAATTATATTACCTTTATTGAATCAAATAAATTATTCCAAGGAAAGGATCCTATGTGATTTTATTATAATCTAGTATACACCAAGAATACACAGTCATTGTCTGAAATGCACAGGACCTTAGTTAAAGTATAACTTGCACAGCGTAAGTCTGCTTGTACTGTTGTCTCATAATACTGCAAGCTGGATGAAACAACAGAGACGTTTTTATCATTTCGAAGCTGGAGAGTCCAAGACCACAGTGTTTCAATTATTGTCTGATGCGACCCTCCCACTGGGTTACAACTGGCTCCCTGCTGACTCTCTCCTCCTTAACCTTTCCATAGCACACGCTTACATAGGCAGAACTCTCTGGTGTCCATTCTCCTAAGGATCAGGACCTTCACGCTTAACTTCGTTCATACTCATTGCCTCCAAAAAAGTTTTTTTTCTCAAAAAAAGTCATGTTGGGCATTCAGCGTCTAAATTTAGGGGAGATAAAACTTTCCATCCATAAGACAGTATTCATAAAACAATGGGCCAATGTATAGCATGCCTATGAAGTAGCACATGATTCCATGTAAAACATTTTATCCAAAGGTTTTATTCTTGTTTGATGTTTTTCTTTGCTCCCAAATCTTTACTCTTATTTTTTTAATTAAAGAATATAAGAGAGGGCTGGAGAGATGGCTCAGTGGTTAAGAGCTTTGCCTGCTCTTCCAAAGGTCCTGAGTTCAATTCCCAGCAACCACATGGTGGCTCACAACTATCTGTAATGAGACTTAGTGCCCTCTTCTGGCCTGCAGAGATACATGCATTCAGAACACTGAATACATAATAAATAAATAAATCTAAAAAATATTATAAAAAAAGAATATAAGAGAATACTGTGAATGTCTAAGATTTTGTTGCATTTGCTTTTTATGATCCCCTGTGTGCATGCTCTCTGTCCATGTGTGCGTACACATGTAAGATACACATTGAAAAAGACTCACATATATGTATGTATAATCACATATGTATACAGTTATATCTTTGGTTTTTGCTATACTGCTTGCAATTTAAGGCAGAAAATTGTTCTTAATGGAATTTGAAGACTAGATGTTAAACAAAAATCATGAGATATCATCCCCACTTATGGGGGCTGATGTAGTTATAGAGATAATTTTCAATTTTGATGTCAGAAAAACCATGCCACTTCATTTTACAGGTCTTTGAAGTGTGTGGTTACTCTGGCGATAGAAGGCAGTCTTTCAGGTTCAGGAATGCTTATTGGAGTATCCGATAAATTATGTTCTTGGAGCTAGCTCATGGTATTAGCTTATTGGCATGGCTTGACAGTGCTTTTTGCAGTCATCCTGATATTTTACCTTCTTTTTCCATGGCAGTATACAATGCTGTCAGGACAGGTACCATTCCAGTCTCATGACAGAAGTTTAACCTGTACCAGTGCGGTAGAAATCATGAAGAAAATTAAAAAGGGAGACTTCTCCTTTGAAGGAGAAGCATGGAAGAATGTGTCCCAAGAGGCTAAAGATTTGATTCAAGGTAAGACACTCAAGAAATCTGGTATCTGTATCCCATGTAGTAACTACATAGAATCATGCCCAAGTCTATGTTAATTATTCCAGAAACCCATGAGTGTTTTCAAAATCTTGCCAAGTGGCTTGTTTTCTCTTTTCTGGAACTTTCCCTTTATAAGCTCATCCCCGTTTCCAGTATGAGAAATTGGCTCCCGCTGGCATCCCAACCTAACAGAGTCAAAACAAACCTTGTCTTTTTTCTTCTGTGCTTTCCCCACAAACACACTCTACTTCTATCTGTTTTCTTTTGAATGATGGCACTGCCCTGAGCCAGACAACAGAAACAGAAACCTTGATGTCACCCTGACTGCCTGCCACCAGCCACTTAGTGCTACAACTCTATAAGTTGCCTGGTTCCCACCTTTCTGCCCATAGGCTCCTGCCATCATTTCTCTGCCAGTGGCCTTACAGCATCCTGTCAACCCACCCCACACAGCTTTCCCACCACTCCTGTACCGACAGAAAGACACAGTCATCATACCTTTCCTTGGGGCAGGGTGGAGGGATCATTTGAAGACTCTCTGTTAGCTTTGCATCCACTTCAAAACTAGCCTTTCAGGTCCTGGCTTGGCCTGCCTCTACTTCCTCATCACCCTATCTCTGCCATTGTTGAATTCTTGAATTCCTCCAATAGGTCAAGCTTCACACGTGGCCTTCTTAATCATTGCAGCCCCTCTCAGTCTAGTTCCTCCCTCTCATCATGTGGGGCTTATTTCCTAGAAACCTGTAGGCTAACACATGCCCTGTGTTTGGCTCGTGTCTTATGCATTGCTACTGCACTAGTCACCTCAGATTAGAGTAGCTGTCTTTGTCTCTGTGTCTCTTGCTCTCTCCTTTTTGAGTGTCTGTCCCTAAGTCTCCAGTGCCATCCCACATCCCGTATCCTAGAAAATGGCTAGGGGGTGTTTGGTTTATATGGGGCTTACTAAGTCACAGTAGAGTCTTTTGAGGGGTGGTTTTCTCCTGGTTGGAAAGCCAGGTATCTTACATACAGCATCATAGACATAGGCTCTTGTGACCTTTTCTTAAAATTCAGTGTCCTCTAGCAGGCGAAGGTGTATACATTTGTAGGAGGTAAAGGCTTATTGAAACCATCATGTCACAAGAACATAATTGACCTTTTATATGATACTGATTGTTAAAACTATGTTTAAAGTGGAAAATTATAAAATTAAAATGCCTTATTCCTGTAGGACTTCTTACAGTTGATCCAAATAAAAGGCTGAAAATGTCTGGCTTGAGATTCAATGAATGGCTTCAGGATGGCAGTCAGCTGTCCTCCAATCCTCTGATGACTCCAGACATCCTAGGATCGTCAGGAGCTGCTGTGCACACCTGTGTGAAAGCAACCTTTCATGTAAGACCCTGTTCTGTGCTCGTGGACAGTTTAGAGAGGGCTCCTAATCATGTGGTCTTATTGGGTAGCTTTGGGAACAATATCCACTAATACATTTAAAATAATTATGTACTCTTAATTTAGGAAGGGCATGAAGTAGATGAGTCGTGCTGAATATAGACTGTAATCTTGAAAGACTGAGACGGTACATTACTAACTTTGTCCCAAACAGATGCACTGATAAATTCAGTTATTAGTGCAAGATGAGTTGAAAGCGGCGTAAAAGAATCTGGAGGGATTATCCTGGGGAGAAAGTCACTGCAGAATAAGATTCGAAAGGTGAGAAATGAATGGAGAGAATGGCTGCGGGAATCCCGTTCTTCTCAGCGGTGTAAGGCGTGAGGTCATCCGGTGTCACTGTAGCTCTTCTCTTTAGGAAATGTTAAGGAAATTCAGGATAGAGTGTGGTGGCACACACCTGTAATCACGGTACCTGGGAGGTAGAGGCAGAAGAATCAGCCCCAAGTCATCCTCAGCTTCATACAAGTCTGTTCATACAACCTGGTCTACTTGATAGCCTGTCTCTAATTAACATAATCAGGCTGCAGAGATGACTCAGTAATGAGGAGTAATTAATAGCGCTGCCTGCTCTTGCAGTAGACCTGGTTAAATTTCCAGCACTCATATGACAGCTCATAGTATTGTGTAATTCCAGTTCCAGGGGACCCAGTGCCCTCTTCTGGTTTCCACAGGTGCAGACATACATGCAGGCAAAACACCTGGTCATATAAAATAAAATATTTTAAATAACAAGGAACAGTGAGAAGTAATCATGCCTCTGGGACAGCTGAGCTGGTACAGGTTACACAGTTACCTGGTGCCATGTTACCGGTCTGTCATGGATGAGACCCTGCTCCACACCCAGCTCTGGAGAACTTTGTCCTGCTCTTAAGGACTGGATGAAAAGTTTTCCCAGCTCTGTTCCTGTTCCAAGAGCAGCTTGTGGTTGCCAGAAAAGCTGTCTGCTAGACAGTCTGTAGTGCTGTTGGCCTCATGAGTCCTTTCCTCCCCAGGCCTTTAACAAATACAAGCGAGAAGGGTTTTGCCTTCAGAATGTGGACAAGGCCCCTTTGGCTAAGAGGAGGAAGATGAAGAGGACAAGCACCAGCACAGAGACGCGCAGCAGCTCCAGTGAGAGCTCCCGCTCATCATCCTCCCATTCCCATGGCAAAACCACACCCACCAAGACGCTGCAGCCCAGCAACCCCACAGACAGCACTAACCCAGACACCCTCTTCCAGTTCTCGGACTGAGTGCCCTGGGAATGGAAGGCTGTCCTGACTGACCCTTGCACCTTAGTTCCCTCAGCATGTGCCTGAGGTATGTTCTGTGCTTTAAAAAGATGTCTCCCGTTGTTCTCATTGGAATCTGCCTCTTGATGATTTTTTTTGGGGGGGGGAAACCTGTTTGGTTATCCTTATCCAAAAGCACTGGACAGACAGCATTACTGTGAATAGAGGACACGTGATACTTTTTAGCCGACTAGCATGATGCCAGTTCAAGATTCTTCTTGAAACAGCAAAGGTTTCTGTAATTTTAGTGACTGGTTAGATACGTCACAGATTTTCACACATCTGTCAAGAAGACTTGATGACTTCTGCTATGCCTGGTGGACAAGGTTTTTAAGAGACTTGCACCCTTTGGGTAGTAATTTTTCTCTAAAAACAGAAAAAGAAAGAGTCTGTTTTCGAAAAAGACGCTATAATGAATTTTATGTGTGGCTTGTTTCTTAAAAGAGAATTTTAACTTATTGTTTTTATTTTATGGTCATATATGCTGATAACCTGCTACTATTAATCTTTTTTCTAAAAAGTGAAAAAATATTTAAGAACCTAAGGTCCTATGTTCTGCACTTGGGACCATCTGAGCTGCATGCTAAGCTATGTTTGTTTTTAATTTTGCACTACTCTTTCCTGGCAGTTTGTTTTAATGGCTGTTGCCAGAATTAAGGTACATGTCTCTTGGTTTTATGTAATATAGCACTTTATAAAATAGTATGAGTATTGCAGTCCGTCTTATAAGGTGCACTGTTTAAAGCATATGTACTGTACTTTGCCATTCTTTTCATTATCTATTTTAATTTGTCCTCACATCCCTCTCTGCTTTCTATGCAGCAAGTGGAAAGGACGTGTTGTATAATGACTCATTAGCCACTTATGCACCAACATGAGGAGAAGTAAAGGGAAATTATACTCAACACTGTGCTTCACATCTGTACACTGTGTTGCGCTACAGCGAGGCATTTTCTCCTGTAGTCATATATTATGTACATAATATTTTAGAACCATACCTGTACTTCTTTTGAAATGTTTCTGTTAAATTTTAGATCCACAAAGCATTTTATAAACATATGAAGAGCACTTTTACTGCTCAAAAGTTCTGAATTGATACAGATGACAAGTGCTATGTCATGAAGACATTTCATTGAAAGACTGCTGCATTTTACAACTAATACAAACTAATTAATTCCCTATGCAAAAAAGAAATTACAAGATTTGTATTTTTTTCTTTAAAGCCATTACATGGAATGTCAGGACTGAGAAAAATGATCTTTGCTGTGTTTACAAGAATCATGCTTAGAAAGATACTGCCACACGTCCACTTTATAGTGTGTCAGTGAGAGCTCACCAGCGTTAGTTTGGGACGTGGACACGATACCGATTTCTCTCTTAAGGTGATAGCAGCATTAATTTCAACCAGTGATGAGTACTGAAAACACTGAATTCTGTGTAATGGTAGTATATTTATTACTAAATCAATGTATATATTAATAGTATAGGCAACAAAATGGCAAATATTAAAATATTTTCAAAAATTATATTATCCTGTTCACTTTTTGTTCACATTAGTTACTGGGGATATTTTTTGATACTCTGGCCAAATGGCTATATAATTCTCATTGAGTCAATAAAAATTTTATACTCCTAGCTTTCAGTCATTTCTAGTAATGATAGGAAACTGTGAATTGTTAATAAAATACAGCTGTTTCACAAAATGTGATGCCCTTAGGCACAGACTTTTAATAAGAATATGTCCACTTATTTTTACACTGGATATATATGGATTGTATTTGGAAATGTAGAAGTTAGTTCTTGAAGTCATTTGTAAATATGTGTCCTGGTAGAAAATATGAGTTGCAGAGTACAAATTGAGAAGACTGTGTTTCCAACAAAAAGTAATCCAGAAAAGTGATTCAGCTCTCCTCATGATTGATTAATTTATTGTGAATATTGGAAGTAGATGGACTTTTCATCTCATCAACTTGTGTCTTCTGGAGGATTTGATAGACACTGATGGGCAAAAGTCAGGTAGAATAAGAAGAAAGGGTAAGGCTCTCTGCAAACTGTTGAGCCTAACTAAACCATCTAGAAAAAATCCTCAGGAAACTCACAACCCAGGCCTTCAATAAGATGCTGCCACCGACACCCAGTTTATAAGCCCCTGAAAGACAGCTCCTAACGATCCCTTGCAGATTCTTTGTTAGTGGATAGCAAGTTGTCCTTTGAGAATCATAAAACTTTCATTTGGTCGTAGCAGAAGTAAACAATAAAAATGCTGCTTGCAAAACAATTAAGAGAAGGTCTGGAGAGATGGCTCAGCAGCTAAGAGCAGACACTGCTCATAGAAGGACGCGCGTTCCGTTCCCAGCATCCATGTCAGACAGCTCACCACAGCATGGAGGAGGCCTAGCTCCAGGGCACTCCATGTCTTCTTCCAGTGCACAACACGTTAAGTGAGATGACTTCATTTTTGGAGAAAATAGAAGTAGGATCAAACAAAATAAATGCCTGCTTTAAGTTCCCCTTATGACAATAGTCTTGGGGGTAGAGCCAAACCATCTGACCCTTCTTTATCGGTTACATTATGTGTAATTTATGCCACTGCATATCCCGAGTCACACATTTTGTGACATATATGTCTACATTGAAAGGCAGGGATGATAAGGAAAGGGATGTGATGGGGAACAAAACTAAAGTGGTCAGGTTTTGGTGACTATGCCAGATCCTGTTGCTGAATGAACTAAGTTAGCTCTCATGAAATCCATCGGTTATCCCAGGCCGCTACAGAAACCATTAAACTATTGGAGTGAATTCCAGCATATTTATCTGTCTTGAAAGTGCAGGCTCATTTGTGCATGAAAACTGCCTTTTTCTTTTGAGGTTATTGCTAATTAAGTAATTATGCAAATGGCTGTATTTTAAATGTAAGGTGATTATTTTAAAGAATCCTACTAGGATAACAGTGAGTGATTTGTTCTTTTTTATAATAAAGGAAATCATTTATCTAAATATGAACTCAAGTATTTTATGAAAGCATATAATTTATTGTCTACTTGTTCACTTTTCTTTCTTTTTTTTTTTTTTTTTTTTTGGTTTTTAGAGACAAGGTTTCTTTGTGTAGCCCTGGCTCTCCTGGAACTCACTATGTAACCCAGGCTAGCCTCTAGCTCAGAGACCCGCCTGCCTCTGTTTCCTGAGTGCTGGGATTAAAGACATGTTCCACTAGTGCTAGGCCACTTTTATTCTATTTCAGATGTCTATTTTTGTTAGATTTATTAAGAACAAGCTGCTTTAAAATGTTGGAGATTTCTTATATTAGCTCTGTATGCCTTAGAGCTTTTGATATTTGAGTTGTTTTCCCAGGGACCAACAAGAACAGCACAATTGGGGTGTTTGTGTGATTAACACTTATAATATTCCTTGGTCTCCTAAGTTAATTTTTTTTTTTTATTTTTTCGAGACAGGGTTTCTCCATAGCTTTTTGGCTCCTGTCCTGGAACTAGCTCTTGTAGACCAGGCTGGCCTCGAACTCACAGAGATCCGCCTGTCTCTGCCTCCCGAGTGCTGGGATTAAAGGCGTGCGCCACCACCGCCCGGCTCTAAGTTAAATTTTTA
Organism: Alexandromys fortis; assembly: GCF_014885135.2. Taxonomy (NCBI): domain Eukaryota; kingdom Metazoa; phylum Chordata; class Mammalia; order Rodentia; family Cricetidae; genus Alexandromys; species Alexandromys fortis. The sequence continues at coordinate 6,310,437 of NW_026067953.1, read as the reverse complement.
TGTTACTTACATTCTATGAGACAATCATCTCATATTTATAATAAAATATCTTCAGTTTACACTGCTTCACCTCTCAAATGTCTTACACCTGAATGCCCCAATTTCTGGTCTTTATACTATGTGAAAGTCTTTTGCCACTTGATATTATCATTCATCACTAAAATGAACATCACAAGCTCTCAGGAAATGCAGGTCACTTTTTTTAGTTTGTTTTGAGACAGGGTTTCTCTACATCACTGTCCTATTATAACTCGGTCTGTAGACCAGGCTGGCCTCAAACTCACAGAGATCCACCTCCCGATTGCTGGAATTTGAGGCATAAGCCACCGTCGCCAATCCTCATGAGTCACTTAATTTAAAATTCACAAATAGGCAGACCCATAAGATTCACAGAGGAAAAGGAAGTATGTCTCAGATGTAATAAGTATAACCTGATTGACAAATAGAACGGCTACAGCAACACAAGTTTTTTTGGTTTTGGTGGGTTTTTTTGTTTTTGTTTGTTTTTTTGGTTTGGTTTTGTTTTGGGTTTTTTTTTGGGGGGGTGGTTGGTTGGGTTTTTGTTGTTGTTGGGGGGTTTGGGTTTTTTTTTTGTTTGTTTGTTTTTTGTTTGTTTGAGATTACATTTCTCTGTTTAGCCCTGGCTATCCTGGAACTCACTCTGTAGACCAGGCTGGCCTTGAACTCAGAGATCCGCCAGCCTCTGCTTCCCAAGTTCTGAGTTTAAAGGTGTGTGCCATTACTGCCCGTCTCTTGTTTTGTTTTTCAAGACGTGGTTTCTCTGTGTGTAGCCTTGGCTGTCCTGGAACTCTCTCTGTGGACCAGGCTGGCCTCAGAATCACAGCGATCCACCTGCCCCTGCTTCCTGAGTGCTGGGATAAGAGGCGTGCACCACTGAGCCCAGCTGCAACACAAGTCTTATTCACATCTTATTAAGTAACTTCACCCACAGTTGTGACAGTCTTTGGAGAGAATGTTTTCCTTAAGAGTAGTTACTTTTTTGACGAGCATGACGTCACATACCTGTGATCGCAGCACTCACGAGGCCGAGGCAAGATTAGGAGACCCAGGCCTGCCTGGGCTGCTTAGTGGGACCTTGTTTCGATGAGGAGAAGGGGTGTGTTTTCAAAGAGACAGTAGCATAACGTGTGATGAACCCCACTTCTGTCCTCATTGTCATTGTCACTTGCTTTGGAGCTTTCAAGGTATTTCTGTTGAGCCTTTTTCTTTATGCATCCAGTCCTGTAGCCCTGTTTAATCTATAGAAACTAGCACATTTCTTCCCCTACCTCTGGCTTGCTGTTCATCCTATTTGGTGAATTTCTGACATTTGGTGACCAGGTTTTCCCCCAAGACTGGGCTGAAAAGGAGTAAGAACCTAACACAACCCCCATGGTGTGTCTTCTTACTCCCTTGGGGTGAGTACCCTTGACTTCATCATTTCTAACCACGGGAAAAAGGCAAGCATTTTGTATTAGGAGACTTACATTAAAAGACAGGATTCTTGGTAGCGTTTCACCAGGCTTAATTTCCCTCATGCCTTTCTGCTGGGATACGTGGAAGGGCACGTAGTATTTTCCTAGTTAGAGTGTTGCTCGGCTGAGTATAAGGCTTTCAATCTTAAAGATGCACAATGGTATTTCTTGTGTCGTTCGATTGTCAGCTAACAGGAATCTGGGGCGGTGCCTGGCATTGTGGTGTTTATTTCATCCTCTTGGACACTTTTCATCTTTATGTGCTTATAAAAACTTGTCTATTTTGAAAATTCAGTTTTATTCTTGTCCCTTTTTACGTTAAGTTTTTTTTTTTTAAAACTTCACTTTGAAGTCCTATGGTTTAAAAAAAGAAATGTAAGCAAATTTTTAAAAAGAATACTGTGGCTTTATTTTTCTGACATTTCTTCTTATAAACAGATTTGGAAATTATCACTTATTTTGTTTTCTTTGCTTTACAGTCCAATAAAGTTAAAGCACGTGACGTCTTGCCTTCACTGATTTTTTTTTTTCCTGTTACGAGGATGTTTGTATAAATGAAATCTGCCCACTGAAATGAATGTGACAGATGTCCTCATTAAATAAATGCCCCTGGCTGTGCTGAGCATTTGTTCACTCTTCACAGTGCCCTTTGGGTTCTCCTGTCCTGCTGGCTAAAAGGACTAATTCGATATACACTAATGCTCCTCTCTTGGTGAGTGTGGTAGTTTGAATATGATTGACCCCCATCAACTCATAGGGAGTGGCACTACTAGGAGGCATGGCCTTGTTGGAGGAAGTGTGTCACTGTGGGAGTGGGCTATGAGGTCTCCTATGCTCAAGCTACACCCAGTGTGAGAGATCATTTCCTGTTGCCTGCAAGACGCGGGACTCTCAGCTCCTTCTCCATCACCATGTCTACACGCCAACACACTCCCCACCATGATGATAATGGATTAAACTCTGAAACGGTAAGTAAGCCCCAATTAAATGTTTCCCGTTATAAGAGTTGCTGTGGTCATGGTGTCTCTTCAAAGCAGTAGAAGCCCTAAGACAATGAGTGAGAAGGGAAACAGAGATGCTGTGGCACATGAAACATGAATCCTTAAGTACCAAGGTTTGGAGAAACGTCTATAAAAGCCTTACCGGCATGATGTTTTTTAAAGAAGAGGAAACCACGGGCACATATAGAGGAATTTCTAAGGCTGGAATTCTGTGTGCTGTTGGCATAGTACTCTTAGGGGTGGTGCACACCCATAGAGGTGGGACTGAAAACTCGGTGAGAATAATTTAAACTGTGATTGATAAAGCTGCTCTCTACAACTTTATGAAAAGCTAAGAATCCATCTCAACGAAAGGTAAATGGGGAAAGGGAAGGGGGGAAAGTGATGTTTCTTATGTTCTGTGTGGATATTAGAGGTAAAGGACCAGTCAAGCCTTATATCAAATGGATCCCATTCCTCTCCATCGCCATCTGCACTGGTGTCCCCACACTCTGTATGTGTGTTTGTTATTGCATCGCTTTTCTGTTTGCAAGTTACGAATTTGTATATAGTAATGCATCCCAACATGCACCGCAATAAAAAGAATTTTGATTTTGTTTTGTTTTGTTTTTTGTTTGTTTCTTTTGTGGAAGAGTGGCTCCAAATTGAAGTGTGTATAAACTGTTCAGTTAGTCAATGACTGGTCTCTGCTTTAAGTATACCGTACTAACAGTTTGTTTTCCAGTTGGCCATTGCCCCCTCGACTCGTATTTACCTTTTGCCCTCTTCTTTTGAATAAGACAAGATTTTGCATTACATATTTTTGAAGTATATATTTTATTGACATTTGATTTTATACTTTCTGATAATTTCCATTCCATCCTACTCTTCCTTATTTCCACCTGAAATTATCTTACCTCGTGGTACTTGCTTTTACGTGCACATACCTACGCAGAGACACATAATTAAAAATAAAAATAAAATTTATTTAAGAATGAGTTTGTAATCTGTGAAATGCAGCTAAATTGTGCACAATCAGCATTTTTTACAGAGAAGACAGCTGTGACGTCACTACATTATATCATCTTACAGGACCACTGTCACCTGTGGTCTGTCCTTGACTACAACTTCATCTTGTGACACATGCTGTTGCTTTTTTGCCAGATCTGCCACCAGTGACTTCTCTGGAGTTTTGAATTTTAATATTTATTTTGCTTTCATTTTTTTGTAGCAGCTTTGTTGGGATAAAATGTGCTTATCAGTATGAATCAAGCACTTAAAATGTTGCCTTTAATTGTGAAGGATACTTCCACTCAGCATGAAATCCTAAGTATGCTACTTTAGAAACACCATTCCGTTCCTTAAATTCCGTGGCAAAGTTAGCTGTAAGTCTTACTTTGAAGGTAAGATACCTTTTGCTATAGTCACATGGGAGGGGGCAGTTGAGACAGGGTCACACTGTGTAGACTAGGCTGGCCTCTAACTCGACATCCTTCTGACTCAGCAACTCTAGTGATGGAATTGCAGATATTACCATCACCCTCTGCTCTTTGACCACCTTTAAGAATTCCTGTCTTTGGTTTTCAAAAGCTTGAATAGAGATGTGTCTGTGTGGTCTTACTTTTAAAAGAAAACTAAACATACAGGATCTGTTGATTGGTGACTTTCCTTACTGAAAGCTCCTAATCAGCTATTTTTCAAGTCATTGTTCCATGCCCATTCTCTGATCTTCCTTTATAGGGTTCCCCAAAGCCTCTTCACCATGTTCCTTGTTATCTCCCCATCTTTTCTGTTTTCTATCTTTATTTCTCCCTGTACTTGAACCTATATAAATTTTAACAACCTGTCCTCTAGTGTACTTGGTCTGTCTTCTCCTATGTCTATAACTGGAGGTTTTATTGGCATGCCTGGTCCTGTAGCGGCTTTTAAAATAACCACTCAGAGTCTTAATATTAATTACAAACAAGCTGTTTGGTCTTTTAGCTCAGGCTTATTATTAACTAGCTCTTACAACTTAAACTAACCCATTTCTATTCTATATTTTATCATGAGGTTCATGGCTTGTTTCCTCACATCTTGTTTATCCGGCAGCTACTGGCATCTACCAGATTCCTCCTTTTTCTCTGTATCTTTGCTTGGATTTCCTGCCTAGCTCTATTTTGCCTGATTATTGGCCAAACTAGCTTCTTTATTAGCCAATGGTAATAAAACATTCACAACATACTGAAGGATATATGACATCATGTCTATTAAATTTGAAATTTCATTTATATGTCAAGCTCTAAAATGCTCATTGACTCTTCCATATATCCAAATCCCTAGTGAATTCCCAATCTTCTTTTTTATATTCTTGAACATATTAATTAAAATTATTTCAGAACTCTGAAAAAAACAGAGTGAATTACTGCATGTTGTTTCTGTTCCCATTTTCTTTGTCTTATTTTTGACTTGCCTTTCGAGTTTATCAGATGCTTTACATTGTGTTTTAAAGATCATAGGGGCTCTGGGTTGTGTGATCTTCTCCCATGAGGGTTATGTTTTCTTCTGGGTATCATAGGAAATGCAGACAGACCAGTATAGACCAGTATGATTGCATCAAAGATTGATCCTAGGCTGAATTGGAGCTTACATATTAAATTTTGATGTTTCTCCCAGCAATTAGCAACTGTGGGTTTCCAACTGAAAATCTGGGGTGTTTACTGGGGCCACTTTACCATGGTGATCCTGAATTTCTGACTCTCTCTCTCCCCTCTCCCCTCTTTCCTCTTCCCTCTCCCCTCTCCCCTCTCCCCTCTCCTCTCTTCCCCCCCCCTCCACACAGTGTAACAGTTCTGGCTGTCCTGACATGCACTTTGTATACCGGGCCGGTCCTGTACTCACAGAGATCCTCCTGTCCAGGCCTCCCAAGTGCTGGGATGAAAGGTGTGCCTCTTAGCTTCTATTTGCTGCCTCTGCTGGGTGTCCTGGAGCCTGGCCTTGTGCGTGTGAGTTTAGAACTGACAGACACCTCCAGGAGATACCATAGTAATTAACACCTTATTTACTTTCTTGGGGTAGTCTCCTCTCTGGGACTTTGCTGTCAAATCCTAGCCCAAGGTCCAACTTTTGTCTCTTGAACTAAGTGCATTACTGCTTTTTAACTGTTTACAGTGCCTTCTGAGGAGCCAGAGTGACGGTGGTACCCACCTCAGCATGTGTTGCTCGTGCACTAAGCCTGTGTTTGTTTGCCTGTTATTGATGGTGTGTGTGTATGTGTATGTGTGTGTGTATCTTTTATGGTTTTCAATTTCAGGTACAAGCTACTCCAACTGCGGCCAATGGTAATCATTTCAGTCATTACTGAGCTGTGAGAGGACTCCAAGTTCCTCTCACATTACAGATCTCCAGTAAATGGTTTTGTGCCCTGCTTCAGATCAGGTATTGTTGTTCTTGATACTGGCAATATGATAGAAAAGATGAGTTGTCTTTTTGGTCTTCCTTTTGTAGACAGGATCAATGGTTTCTGACTTTCTTTCTGTATGTTAATTACGTAAACTGACGGTTCCATACACTAGGATCTCGTGCTTTAGTCAATATCCGCCCTCCCTACTGTCCCCTCCTGGATCCCCTCCCTGATAGTAGTGGTCATCCCTCCCTACTTTCAGGTCATCGTTCCCCACATATGAGAGGAAACATGGAATACTTTCTCCTCTGTGACCAGCTTACTTTGTTTGACATGATATTCTCCCGTTCCCTTCATTTTCCTGTGAATGACTCAATTTCTTTATGTGTGCGCGTGTGCGTGTGCATGTGTGTGTGTGTGTTTTCTTTATCTGTTCATCTGTTGCTGATTGATCCTTGTAGTAATTATCACTGACTGCTCTGAAACAGGTGTGACAGGGAGAACCTGGAACCTTTGTGGTGATCACACTTTGTTATCTTATATGAAAAATTTTAATATTATTTAATTATATGGGCTGGAGTTATATCTAAGTCTAGATTGTTTGCCTAGTGGGACCCTGGGTTCAATTCCCAGTGCCAGAAAAAAAATTACATAAAGACTAGCCTAGTCCATCAGATTCATAAACTGCCCGTTGAAGACGAAAAACACTTAATTACATGTATTTAAGTTCAGACTTCCAACAGACAATATAAACACATGAAAAGCTGATTTTGAAGATTGATTATTGAACAGTTTTAGCTAAAATTTTACAAAGTGTCACAACACACACCTGGGATCAGCATCCTGGATGCTGAGACAGCATAATTGAGAGTTCAAGGCCACCCTGGGCTGCGCAGTGAGACCTACATCAAAAGCAAAGCAAGAGGCTGGAAAGCTGCTCCATAAGGAAGTGACAACCAGAGTTCAGATCCCTAGCACCCAGAGATGTCATCTGTAATCCCAGAGCTGGGGGGGGGGGGGGGGGCAAGACAGGCTGATGCTGGGACCTGACTGACCAGCCAGTCTAGCAAAATGGTGAGCCCAAGGCTTATTTACAGACCCTGTCTCCAAAGTAGGTTGAATGAGCAATAAAGGAAAATGCCCAGTTAGCCTAGGCCTCTGTGTGTGTGTGTGTGTGTGTGTGTGTGTGTGTGCGAACGTGCACACACACACTATTTAAAAACAAGAAAAAATATAATAAAACTCATAGGAACAGATGGAGAGCAAATGAATCTCTTCAAAGAGTTCCTTTTTTGTAGGTGTTAACATGAGATCTGATCATTAATACACTGAGGTTTCCTCTTTTAGCTTCAGTTTTTGAAAAACATTTCACAGGTGACTAAGCACTCATTAAATGTATTGAGGTACTAAAAAGTGATTTGATGTTCTCGGTCTTCCAGAATAGCTTAAATGTCAATGTCAATTTTCAAGAGAAAATGCATTCTGGGCATATGTCACTACTAAATACTGCAGTCAATGGAGTATTTCAGTGGCCTTTGTTATTCTTTCTCTCTTCAGAACTGTGTCCACTTGGAGTGTTTGCACATGTAATCTGAGCACCTGGGAGGTGAAGGCAGGAATGAGATCGGTTCCCTCCTGTAGGAGATAGAAAGATAGCTAAGCAGGCCAGAGCTCTTGTTCTAACAGAGCACCTAGGTTCAATTCCCAGCACCAACATGGCAGCTCACAGCCATCCGTAAATCTGGGTCCAGGGACTCTAATCCTCTCTGACCTCGGAGAGTACCTGGCACACTCATGATGCATAAAATTCTCATAAACATAAATAAATCTTTAAAATTCTTTAAATAATAGTTTCCTCATCTACTTAGTGAGTTTGAGGCAAGTCTGGCTATAAATGAGACCCTGTTGCAAACGACAGAGAAAGAGAAGCCGGGGGGAGGAATGGAAAGAAAAACCAACTTCATCTAAAAATATATTATCTTTGCTCCAAACACAGAGTCAAAAGATAGTTTTTGTGTGGTTCTGGGTCTTTGTACATGCTAGAAGGATTCTATTACTGGGTTACATTGATGCATCCCAAGGGCCAAGCAACAGCCCTGAGCACCCAAGCATTGGTGCTTGGGATGGTGGCTCTTTTAAAGTGACCTAGAAACTACCGTTTAAAGTGGAAGAAACTAAACACAAATGTCCACATACTGCACCATTCCATTTATATTAAAGACACAGAAGAAGAAGAACCATAGATGTTGGAAGATCTGTGCTTTCCACGGGCTGCTGGGAGTGGGGAGTGGGGGTGACAGCCTGCTTAGTGATAGGCAGTTACGGGGTAATCTGGAACTGGGTAGCTGTAATAGTTGTTAGTACACTAAAATTCCTGAGTGAGGCATTTAAAACAATTGTTGGGGGGAGATGGGCTTCTCTCTGTGTTGTCCAGAGTGGCCTCTAATGCCTGAGCTCCAGAGAGCCCCCCCCCCACTTCCACCTCCCAAATAACTGAAAACTCGAGGTCTAACTTTCATCTTAATTTTTAAAATTCTGCAAAACCCACCCTCTAGTCACTTGAGAAATTGCCCAAACACCTGACTGAAGAATGTCACCCCAGCCCTCCTTAACATGATGGCTATTACAGCTGGGGACAAAATAAATTAGTCTCTGACAGATGACACCAACATTCTAGCCTCACTAGAGGGAGCAGAGGCTCCTGTGGGGTGTTTCCCCCAGTGCTTTACAGGCCACCATGCTGTGTTTATCTGTGACCACATCCAGCTTCCTGCTCTAATGGTTAATCCTGCATTCTCATTGTTCTGATGGGAGCATTGGAGTCTCCTTTCAGCTCTCTTCCTGTTTGGTGAATTCTTCCTGAACTCTCTGAGTCTGTGTTTACTGATACTCTCAGAAGCAGGTTCAAGTGTCACAATCTTCCTCACAAGCCATTTGTAGTCATTGTCTTCCAAGCAACCAAAATACTACAGGGCTTCACTGTGTAGCCCTGGCTGTCCTGGAACTAGCTCTTGTAGACCAGGCTGGCCTCGAACTCACAGAGAGATCCACCTGCCTCTGCCTCCCAAGTGCTGGGATTAAAGGCATGCGCCACCACCGCCCAGCTTTAAAATACTTCTTAAACATTGCAAAATGAAACCATTTGTGATCTCATCCCTCATAACTCCATTTATCTTTTTTTTTTTTAAACAGCGCTGGAGGTAAGGGACCAAACCCAGGTCTTCATGACTAAGACAAGCTCCTACTTCAAAACCACACCTCCAGCCCTAAAATGCCTTTATCTTGGGTAATTTATATTCACAAATCCTAAAAGTTTTATCAATATAAGACTGGACTCAAAGATCTTCCCATCACTGATTGAGACATCACTTTGGTTCCTGGAGGAGGCAAAGATGAACTGTTTTGGAGAAATGAATTAGGCTTTAAAAATTTCAGAATTCTTTTTGTAGAAAAATATATTGTTTTCAAACTGCAGATTGTTTTTCATAAAATCTTAATGTGAAGAATATATTGTCATACAATAAAATTAATATCTTAAATTTTTGAATAAAAATGTTTTGAAATTATTTGCAATAGAAATTATTGAAATGTTTTTCTTAATACATTTAGAATAAAATACACCTAATGTAAGAACATGGATAATTATACTGCCATAAAATCAAGTTCTTTATCTTTTTAAAAACAAAACTAGAGCGGGAGATAAAAACATATTTCTAGTAAGTCAGTTTATAGCTTCCTCTGATCCACTTTAAGTCTCCTGTCAGAGTATTCTAGAACACTGTCCGTGTTCTTACTTCTGAGTCAGATATTGGCCTCTTGCTTATTTTTTTTATATGTTTGTTTCTTATTTTGGTCCTAGTCTTTTGTTTTGATTTTCAGGCAAGTTCATGTATAGCCCAGTCTTATTGGAGAAGGCTATTCGTTCCTTTCCCAGCTGCCCAGACAACTGAAATAATCACACAGAAATCTGTATTAAATTGCAATACTGTTTTGCCAATAGCTTAAGCTTATTTCTGAAATTAAACCACTTTTATTAATCTGTGTATCCCACGTGACTGTGGCTTACCAACAAGGTTCCGGTGGGCTCCAGCAGAGACATCTGTCTCCTCTCACTGGCTCTGCCTGCTCTCTTTTATATATCTTTTAGAGTCTGGCTATATTCTGTTAAGTCATTGGCCAAAAGCAGCTTCTGTATTCATTAACCAATAGAAGCAACACATATAAAGAAGAACTTCCCACACCATTTCCCCTTTTCTGTTTAAATGAAAAGGAAGGTTTTAACTTTAACATAGTAAATTACATATATAACAAAAGAGCATCCCTGTTCAGCTCCTGTAGTAAGGTATCAAATAATAACTACACTTATATTTATATCTACTTTATCTTTTATCATAACTAAGGAAACTATAATTATAATTATCTATTCTTCAACTCCATCAAAGATCCAGAAGGATATATTACCTAAGTAAACAGGAAGTGAATTTTAAGCAACTTCCAAAACTTTAGAATTGACAGAGACATCTTGCTGCCTGGACAGTCACCCAAAGTTCCTCTGCAATATTGGTGAGCCCATCTTCACCCTACAGGCCCATAGTATCTGGAAGACTTTTCCATGAAGACAGAAATTACAAAGACAGTTCCACCTATATTGGCAGTTTGTCAGTAACTTTTGTTACTATGCCTGTACAATGTCTGGCAGACGCTTTCATGAAGCAGGAACCCCAAAGGACCATTTCATCTTCTTTAGGCCACTTCAGCAGTCATTTTTCTATGGGTCCTACAAGTCCAGTCAGGCAGTTCAGGCAAGAGCAGCTTCTTGCCCGAATGGCTAGCAAACTCAATGAAGAGCCTCTTCAGTGTTCATCTTCCTCTTAAAGCAAATTGGTGCTACCAGAAACAAATGTGTCTCATTGTTGAGAAAAGTCCTAAGTTCTTAAAACATTTTAAATGCCATATTCTGTTAGTCTTGGAAAGGTTTGAAGAATAACTATCCATCTGAAATATATCTCTGTATATCTAGAAAACCTAACTAACTTGATCTACAAGTTTGACTATTATAAATGGCTATTAATCTGTGTTTCTTAATTATGCATTATTTTTAATGGACTGCACAAACACAATACCTTAATCAAAAGCAGAAATATACATATAACAAAATTGATCTCAAATTTGTATCAGTAGACCAAGATCCATACAAATGCAAAGTATTCATATTTATAGCATATCCCCATTTAAATATAAACAGTCATTTAGGAAATTTGTGCATTGTTGTCTAGACAACTTCCTGCTGATTGGGGGCTCTGCTAATTAGGCCTATCATGGGATATCCTGTGTGGTAGGTCCATCTCAGCTAGCAGTCCTGAAGCTGTGATGGATGTTGGACCATCTGGGCCATTGTTTCAGGGGGTCTTGTTTGGTCAAACGACATTAGTCTGGAAGGAATCCACAGGTTCTCATCCTCTGTAGAAACAAAAGTAGAACCTGTTTTCCAAAGCAACATATTCTTACTCAAATTTTGAAGTCAAGATACCTTTAATATATATATATATATATATGTTGGTTAAGCTTAGCAGCCCATACAATGAAATGTCTCTCTGTACTTAACTCCTTCACAGTCAAAAAATTCAAAGAAAACACAATAATATACATAATCCAGACTCTCTTTCTATATTCCATCTTTACATAGCTTATCTCTCTTTACCCCTTTAATCTGTGGCTGTACTCTGTCTCTTTAAAGACTTTGTTTTATTTTTTAAAACCATTTACTTTCTTTTATTGTCTATATTCTTTTTCTTCTGTCTCCCAAACCTATATACATTTATCCAACACTGTGACCCATTTAAAGGTCTATATCTGTATGAATCTGTCTTTATTGCATATCTGTAATTATTTTTTGACCAGAAGCACTTTTTTAAAAAATACTAAGCGGGCCTGGCTAGAACCAACTCCACAGTCCTGCCTGCTTGTTCCACCCAGTCCAACATGGCCAAGGCATGTTCACTGCCTCTGAGAGTCATTCTTCGCACCTCAGATCCAGGGTCACAGTGGGTTTGTGCCACCATTAAGCAATTTGTAACACACTTCTCACAGACCCGGTTTAAGTGTGTGGCCTCCTGAAAGAGCCAGTGTTTGTGCTGACAACACACACCAGAAAGCTGTAGTTTTGGAACCACGTGTTTTTTTTTATTTGTTGCAGCTGAATCAGGAAGATCTCTCTTAAAGGAACTGCGGCTGCCAGCAAACAGAGCCCTTCCCCCCAAAACAGAAAAAACACAGCTAAACTTTGTTTTTGTGTGTGTCTAGAATTCCTTTCCAAGCTTTCTCAGGTTTTATGTGGAAAGGAGGCTGTTTGTTCCTTTCCCCACATTGGGTGCCAAATGTTTGCAGAGGCCACTAGTATGTTTCCTGACCACTCTGACTCAAAATAATCACTCAGAAACCATAGTATTTGCCATACTTTTTGGCCAATAGCTTAAGCACATTTCTAGCTATCTCTTATATCCTAAACTAGCCCATCTCCATTTATCTGTGTATCACCTCGTGGCTGTGGCTTACTGGCAAGTTTCCAGCAGGCCTGTCTCCTGTGGGTGGCTACATGGCTTCTCATTGACTCCGCCTTCTTTCTCCCAGCATTCAGCTTAGTTTTCCCGCCTAGCTCTATTCTGCTAAGCCACTGGCCGAAACAGCTTTATTCATTAGCCAATAAAAGCAACACATATGCAGAAGGACTCCATAGTTTTTTGGTCTCAGACTCACAATGTAACCACAGGTGACCTTAAACTCCTGATCGTCCGACCTCCACCCCTCAAGTTCTCGGTGTTTGCCACCAGGTTCAGTTCTGATGTTTGATTTTTAAAGTCAGAATAGCCAAACTTTTCAGAAATATCCACAAGCCTTTTGTCTAGTGATGAATACAGTTAGTGAAAAACTTAAATGTTTTATAATTCTAATAAGAATTTTAATTTGTGAACATATATGTTATGAAACCTAAAAATATAAACATTGGTGACTATAGACAATTTTCAGTCTTCCTTATGTAGGGTTTTTTTTTAAATGCTTCCGTGTTAGGCTTTTATTTCTTTTTTCAGTGTTAGAGTACAGTGGCTGTTATAGAAAGTTGTGTTTTAAATCTGGTTATCTCCCAGTCTGGTGGCATATGTGGAAATAGTTCAAATTACATGTGAAATACAAAATCTGTGCTTTAAATGAGGCTCCTTGCACTGTAATTATTTAAAATTCAGCTGCATTAATACTTCATCTGTTTGGAGGACCAATATTTTCTAGTTAAGTAATACATCAGTATCATGCACGTGCACATGTGTATGTGTGCGTGCATGTGTGTGCGTGCATGTGTGTGTGAACACATTTGGGGGGCTTTAGCAGCATGCAGCTGGCCATCTACCCTCCCAGGGATTCCCCTCTTCAGAAGCACTGTCTGTGAAAATGATAGCCGAGCACAAAAGGCCCGAGAAATCCCCGTTCTTTCCCGTGAGAGGTACAGGTAACAACGGTTCACTCTAGCAACAGCACATTGGTTTCCTGAAGACCTCATGGGCTGCGATGGGAGATAACTCTCCAGGCTTATGTACATTTAGCATCAAAGACGGGATTTGAGAGGGACAGCATCATTAAACATTGAGTATATGAAATATACATAGTAGGAAGCACTTTGGTTTGAGTTTTATGTTTTCAGGCTGAAGTAAGGAATTACTTGATTATTTCATTTAGACACCGTAAATGCTTGCTTTTTCCACAATCACGTCATTGTTGATGGGAATTTCTTATTGGGTTCATCTACTCCCTGCTAGGTTTTAGGGTTTGATTTATCTTGTAAGCAACACCCAAAGTTCATGTTAGAAGATAGCGCAATCAAAATGCCATAGCAAATTCTGTTTCTTCTAAGAGGACTTGCTCTTTGTGTAAATGGCAGGTGTCTTCACTGCTTTCTGCCTGAGTTCTTGATCTCCCTCCTTGGTGACTTCTTTGAAGACTTCATAGCCTCTTCCCAGCAGAGGCTCCATGAAATGATTTTGCTTAAAAATAAATATTTTAGCATGGAGAAAATACAGTTGCAGGCAAGCCTCTCGGGTGGCAATGGGGACAAGCATTCTTCTGTTGCCGCTGTAGACGTGAACTGTCTCAACAGCATTTGGCTCCAACCTCTGTTCTTCAGGGGAGCTTAGAACTTTGGAAGCCTTTCTTCTTGGTGGGCTTCTTGTCATTAGACTAATATGTAAATATTTGCTTTTCTGTGCCCTCTTGGTTTTGAAAACTAGTGATTCGATTTGAGGAATCCTTTAAGATAAATTTTCCACTTTTAAAGAAAAATGTAGTTTTGTGGAAAGGATGCAAGAAGACAGTTTTGTGCGGACTGACAAACGTGGTGGCTTTGAATCGCCCAGCTATTTTATGACTCTATTGCTTCATGTGCAAAACGGAGGTGATTGTACCTGACCATCCTCCCTTAGAACCAGTTCAGGAAGAAAAGAGCATCTCTAAGGTGCATTCATCCCAAAGATGGGCAGAACAAAGAGCTGGATTTGAAAGTGGAGACTTGTTGCACAGCAGGTCAGTTTTAGCAGTGACACCGAGTCTGAATTTGGGCCACAAGTAAAATCGGCCAGGCTTTGATATTTGTTGTTATCAAATACAGTAGTGAAGATTGTAGTACGTATTGTAGGTCTGAGCATGAGTTTGAAATATTAATACATCATCTCACTCAGGTAATTTGTAGAATGGCTTGTCATTTCAGTTGACTGTGGCCAGTACAGTTGCCTTCAGGAAGCAGGGTTTCTCCCTGGTGACCTCGCAGAGAGGTGCCCCTTTGACCTCTTCCTAAAAATCTTTGGACAAGGTTGAGCTGCTCTCACACTCTGACGTATACCTTTTGCTCCAGAGGATCCTAAAATGTGGACCCACTCATCTTATTTTAAAAGATGCAAACAGTGAATGTCCCCTTCCTTTAACGGCATAGCCATGCCGTGTTTTCTAGGCCTTTTCCATGATTTCTTCCTTCGATTAGTTTTTTCCCCCTTAGTTTCTTTAATTCTTTGAAAATAATTTCTAGTTTTGGCTTTTCTTTTGTGTAACATTTATAACAGCAAGGAGCAGGGGTGTCTCTTTTTTTTTAATAGCCTGCATTCAACTTGTGTCCTACTGGGGCAACAAGATGATTGCAGGTCAGTTCAGGAAGTAGGGCCAGAAGGACCTGAAGGTAGGGGCGCTGATCCTAAGAAAACAGAGTTGAGTTGGTTAGTGCCTGGAGAGGGCACAGGGGACCAGATAGATCCCTTCCCGGGCTGACAGTGTTAAAACGTTCTCAGGCAGTGTTTCCTTCTAAGGAGTGTAGTCGGGGAGACTCAGTTTCTAATATACTGCGAGTCTCTGTGTTAATCCTCTTGCTCAGATGTGGGCTGTTGTGTAGCATGGATATTTAAGTCCACTCTTTGTTCCATTTGGGAGAAATTATAAAACGTTGGTTATGCTTACTGGCCCCAAATTAGCATCAAGTAAATCACTTTAACTATCTATTTTCTTTGTTTTACACACACACACACACACACACACACACACACACACACACACACACACACTGGTATTCCTTCCTCTCCCAGCTAAGAGAAGCAGTGCTTCGTCTGAGCTGCGTTCAGATTGTCACCTTACTAACTGTGCCTTATGAAGCCATGAGCAGGAATTATCTGAATGTCACCACTGTAAACCATTTTACACAGTTTTCTATACAGTCTCATCTGCAGTGACCTAGCAGTCCATGGAGGTCTGTTGGGCAGAAGCGTTTGCAGCCAGGAGGGGTATAGCTATGAAGCACAGACCCGTACTCTTCAGTAGGCCTTTTTGAAGTTTATTTTCAGCCATGTGAATGCAGGTTCATCTCAAGCCAAAACTGTTCTGGGTTTCAAAGGGTTGAGGGTGCTGGGAGTGTCTCTTTAGCCTTTTTGTTTGCTGGCTCTGTTGCTTCCTGATAAGCAGGAGCTAATTCATCATTCCTAAACAGGAGCAGGGAGCCCATGCCGGCTCCCTTGGCAGACTGAGCCTCCTCCTCTCACCTTGCCAGGCAGTGGACAGAATCGCTTGCGTTTTTTTTCTTTCACTGATCTTCGCCTTTTTCTGCCTGGCATGATAAGGCTCTTTGCCTGCCCGTCTTTCTCTCCCCTCTTCTCTCACCCTACCCCCACTTTGCTTTAAAAAGAAACAAAAGCACCCTGACACTGTACAGGAATCTGCGAAGGGCGTAAGTGAGGCTTGCTTTTGGAGTACATTATTTCTTCTTGTTTCAGCAGAGGAATCAGTTTGGATTGTAACTAGAACAGCTCTTTGACTCCCCGGAAGCTGGTCCAGGGGCCGACCTTTGACAGTCACTCGCTCCACAGGCAACTCGCTCTCCTCTTGTGTGGCTTGAGGAAGAAGCACATCCTTGCCAAGCAAAGAGGAGTCACTCATTCCCACTTAAGGACCAGCTTGGTTTTGTGAATTCTTGCCTCCTCTATTGTTTTTACTAGACTTTTCTGTTTAACACCACCTACATTTAATAAGCGGCATCATTTCTTAACATGTTTTCCTGGATTTTCTATATTTTATGGCAGTTTTTTAAATTGATTGATTCTAGAATTTCCATGCATTATGGAGCATTTTCTTGTGGGATCACTGAGGAGGGCTGAATGGAACACGTTCCCGTTGTTACTGTCAGTGTGCATAGTTGTTTAGTGTTGTCTGAATGCTTGCTTATATTGATAATTGATATTGCTTTTGATTAAAGGTGAACCGTCTGGAGCTAAGAAAAATTATAGTCAAAGCTAATCATGTAGAATTTTCAGAATTCTGTTACTAACTTTTCACTGTTGTCAAAATAGGCTGGGTTTCATCCTTTCAGGTCTAGTGGTGAGTTTTCCCTTGTTCAGGCAGGTCTGTTAAAAAAAAAACATATAGATCAAAGCCTAAATGTATTGTAGCATTGCTGTGTGCTTATTTAGGGGAGCTGGTGGGAAAGCCTCACACGGGTTTCATTTTAACACATCAGTAAGGGTTTCCTTTTTGTTTGTTTGTTTTTACCAGCTTTTGTGTGTATAAAGATGTATTTGTTCTAGCTTTAATAAAACAATAAATCTGTCAGTGTTCAAACACCTGATATCTGGTCTGGATTTTGAGGATTTTGAGGATTTTCTTTGGGGAAGTGGGGTTTATGGTTTCAGGGTTTTAGGGTTTTTTTTTTCTTCTTTGGTTTTTTGAGACAGGGCTTCTCTTTGTAATTAGTTTTCTGTTTAATTCAGATTCTTAAAGAAATGCAAGATACATAGCAGTGCTTTTAGATCAAATAAGGCTTGAGTTACTGTGTGTTTGAACTAGCATTGTTTGTGGAGAAAGGATGACAGTTCAGAATCACACCGCCTCTCCGTACTTTCAAAAGACCTTATCCATCCATCCATCCATCCACCCATCCACCCATCCATCCACCCATCCACCCATCCACCCATCCATCCATCCACCCATCCACCCATCCACCCATCCACCCATCCATCCATCCATCCTTCCATCCATCCATCCACCCACCCATCCATCCCTTCTGCCCATATCATGCAGCCAGTGGGTTTAGAAGGAAAAGCCCCAAGCAGACTATTAAGGGACACTTAGCTGGGTCTTCTTCAGCACTTTACAGTAGCTGGTTCCCTGGGACCCTTAGCTTCCTCCTCACCAAGTCTTCCTCAAACCACCCTCTGCCTCTTCTCCTCCTGTAGCCACTTAGCCTTCACCTTTGTGGTCTGGAGTTCACCACCTCATCCCTCCCCAGGCCAGCTTCTCTCAGTCCCCCAAGAACTAATGACACATTAACTAGACCATTTGGGAAGCAGCACAGGTTGGTGGAATGGGCCAGATTAGTGATCTGCTGTAGCACAAATAACACCCGAACTTGCTGAATCAGTAAGCATTTATTATTTTAAAATTCCTCCACAAGCAACTTATCTGGATTAGTACTGGCCTAGAGTCTCTTAAGCTTCAGTTAAGTGAGAGCTGTTGGCCAGGAAAAGTTGACCTCCCTCCACTCTACCATGGTTGGGGCAGTTCTTTATGTTTCCCACTGAGGCTCACAATTCAGTTAAAAAAAAAAAAAGATAAGCCAAGTCAGATGTATACAAAGACAAATGGCCAACAGGTATGCTAGATACCACTCACTTATCACCAAGAAGATGAAAATCCAGGCCTCAGTGGAATATCACATCACACACAGGATAACTAGAGTAAACACCACAGCCACAGAGGACAGGAGTGTAATGTTAGGAAAATGCGTATTTGGTTTTCATTCCAGCTTCTTGGCAAAGTACTAAAATTCTTGAACACTTCCCAGTGATAAATAACTTTGTGTAAACTAATTGGTCTGGTAGCTGCCACTCCCAAGGAGCTGCTGTTTCCAGAGCCTTAAGATAGCTGACCATGAAGGTTCCTGAAGGAGAACACACCCAAGAAGTCACGAAAGCCCCACACACCTCACCCGGTGCATCTCCTCATGTGAGTTCTTGGTAATGTTCTTTCTAATAAACCAGAAGACATGTCTCCTTGAGTTCTGTGGGCTGCTTAGAAAATTAATCAAAATCAAGAAAGGCTTTGTGATACCCTGATTTACAGTTGGCTAGAAGTGCAGGCCAAACAATTTGGGGGCCTTCAGTTTGGCATCTGAAGTTGGGAGCTTGGGGTGAAGGGTGTCCGTCTTGGGAACTGAACTTCCAACACGTGGGGACTGATCCTTTTATCAGGCAGATGTTGTCAGAGCTGAGATGCACTGGGAGGCACCGCAGAACTAGTTGCCTGTTTGCTAGTTGGTAGGGTTCCCATTTTTCAGGTCAAAAAGTGTCCTGTCGATTTTGAGGGTTTCAGAGTAGGAGGGGAAGAGCTCATGTTTTCTTTACAGAGGAGGACACTGCAGCTCTCACACCTTGCTGATGAGGCTATAAAATGGTGCAGCAGTTTGGGAAGACAGGCTGGCAATTCTTCAGCAGGTTAAAAACCAAGTTATGGAGCTTTTAGAAGGTGTTGAGGTAGCAGTGGGGCTGCGTCCCAGCACCCAGCTGCCCGCATGGCTTATGCCCCAAAATAATTACACGGAAACTGTATTCTTTTAAACACTGCCTGGCCCGTTATCTGTAGCCTCTTATTGGCTAGTTCTTACATATTAATCTAACCCATTTCTAATAATCTGTGTAGCCCATGAGCTGGCTTACCAGGGAAGATCTTAACCTGCGTCTGTCTGAAGTGGGAGAATCATAGCGACTCACTGACTCAGCTTCTTTCTCCCAGCATTCTGTTCTGTCTACTCTGCCTACCTAATTTTCTGTCCTATGAGGGCCAAAGCAGTTTCTTTATTAGTTAACCAATGAAAGCAACAGATAGGATACAAGACCCACCTCCATCAAGAAGGTGCAACCTTTCCAAGAGGAAGTTGTCACTGGACATGGACTTTGAAGGTTTATAACGTTGCCCCACTTTCTGGTAATTTTCTCTGCTCCCTGTGCACCAGTGAAATTCCCATGTCATGGCAGCGTCATGCCAGTGTCCTGCTTCTGTGATCATGCTATATCCTCCCCCATGATGGACTCTGTCCCTCTGGAACCGTAAGTCAGAATAAACCCTGTCTCCCTCCATTTGCTTTTGGATATGGTACTTTATCCAAGCAACAAATGCACCTTGGAATTCTCCTTTTGAGCGAGTGCCAGAGTGAAGGGAAAGTGTGGAGTCAGCACAGCAGCCATGCCATGGAACCTTGAGAACACTAAGTGAAAGCAGGCAGCTTCAAATGCCCATGTGTTGTATGATGCCATTTATGTGGCATGGTTAGAATAAGTAATCCTTAGAGATAGAAGAGCCGAGGCTCTTGGGGCCAGGGAGTAATGGGGAGTGACCGAGGATAGGGTTGACTTCTGAGGCCAACTAAAGTGCTCTAAGCTTGATTTGTGACCATGAACAGCTGTTGAATTGCACGCCTATGTCAGGAACTTGTGCTGGGAATCTTACATTTTGACGACCTTTTTCCAAAACTCTAACACACACCTGGTTGTTGTGAAGGGGTAGGTGGCCTCTTGGCATGACAGTCCCCACAGTGAGTGCCCCTTTATTCAAAACCGGGATGGCGTGTTGAACACTTGTCAGGAGGTGTGGAAAACAGGAAGTGGTCCAGACTCAGTATCCAGACACCTCCTTCAGGACGATGGTGGGCACTTACTGTAATAAAAGCACAGAACCTAAGGAAAAGGATGAAAGGGGAAAACTAGCAAAGCTAACTTCTCCTTTCTTGTGGAGAGAAGCCTGGGCGGAGGCCAGTGAGTAGCTCACAGGCAAGCCCAGTGAGTGGGCTGATTTGGTGGCCCAGGTACAGGCTAAGAGTCTGTTCCTGGCTGCTGGGCATGGCCAGTGGTACCCAGGAGTCCCCAGCCTACCAGGCCTGAGGGAATGAGAAGGTGCCATCGAGAGGCATAGAGGAGACAGGTGCTGGCTGTGGACCCAGGTTGGTAAGAGCTGAGGATAGTTAGGGCCTCAGCTTCACTTGATCTTCTCTCTGATTGTGCTTCTTAAATGCTGGCTGTGGGCACATGTCCCCAGCTTGTCCATCGCTCTGTGAGAGCCATGGTGCCTGGCTAGCAGCTCAGACCCCGAGAGCCATTTTTCTCCTTTCCGCTCCCCACCCCAGGCAAGCCCAAGGAAGCTGAGTGTGGGAGTTTGTCTTGTCTACAGAGAAAAGTGATGGCTCTTAGCTCTTGGCACTGCAGACAGGAGGCCTAAGAGGAGAGCAGGGATGAGCGTCTGGGGCTGCCCCTCCCTTGCCTTCCCTTGGTTCTTTCAGCTTCTCTATCTCCACGTACCCATTGATATCTCAAATCCTGTTTCCAAGAGACTCGTGTCCCTGCCCCTGGGACTGCGGTACAGCCCCAGAGCTTCCCAAACGGGAAGGGTGTGCTCGGGCACCAGTGTCCTCCTGAGTCTCCAAGCTGTCTCAGAAGGCAGAGCTGGGAGCTGCACCCATCGAAGGCACGACCTGGAAAGCTGTGTGGGATCGGGGGTGGGCATTTTAAAGCCTTACCTGGCAGTATAGACAGAGTTTTACCCTAGCTGAAATAGTGCTTGAGGTGATAGCCGACAAGGCATCTGGATTAAGCTGTAGGAGCTGCCCGACTTGTCCCTACACTTGACCGTTTTCCGCTGAGGGGACCAGCCCATGCATCTTAAAACACCAGGAAAGCAGCGAAAGGGAAGACATCTGACTGGCAGGAAGACTTCTCACCCTAGCCTTTGCTGTTCCCATGACCCTGTGTGACTCTCCAGAGGAGCTGACGGATGTCCCCACATGACCTGCCTTTGACTCACTCCCCCCTGCAGCCTCAGGACTTCAACTGAAGTAAAACTTCGGAGGCTCTTCCTCCATTGCTCTATTCCCCTGCAAACCTCTCTTGCTTGATGCCATTTCCCCTGCCTGGGCCTCTTCTTGCCCAGCGAGGGCCTGTTGCTTCTGCAGGAAGCCTCTTCCTTCAAGCCCAAGCCAGATAAGCAGGAACAAATCACTGGAGGCCCACCAGCTCTGGAAGAGCCCAGGCTAAGCAGTTGTGTGGCCAGGACATCTCTTGGAGCTGGACTGTCTGAGAGAGCACCGCCTCTCTGCTGAACTCCATCGCCCTGCCCACAAGACTTCCAAAACAGCTCTGGCCCAGGAGTCTCCAGGGCAGAATGTGCACCTGAGGCTGCCACCAGGTTGTCCAGCATGGCAAGTGCCTGCCACTTAAGGCTTCTAAAGAGAGGGGGTCTTCCTCACCACCTGGGAGCGTCGTCAAGGTCCCAGGAGGCTAAAAGCGTGAGAAAAGCCTCTCCCCTTTGGACACCCTTCTTCCTTGGCCAGCACAGGTGCCCTGGTGGCTGGGCTACCTCAGTCTCTCAGCACCCTGTGTTTAGGTTGTATTTTCTCTGTATTTCAAGAGAGAGAGCTGGCTGGGTCTCTCCTCGCCCATCTTTCCCTTGTCTGCATTCTCTAGGACCGTGAATCAGTTGTCCTATGAAATGAAGGCATACACTTTTTTTTTTAAGGACATTTTGGTGGGGAGAACCATGTAATGCCTGCCGAGCCCTTCAGCCACGGAGATCCACCATCCACTCTCACTGCCGTCAGGAAATCATGTCCTAAAATAGACAGGGCTGTCAGCCTCTGGTGACCACAGGCTATTCTTGGGCAGTGCTTTGAAAGGAAAATGATTTATTAAAAGCAGTGAGGCCCCAGGTTTTTGCTGTCCTGCTGTGGGGGAAAGTCCAGCGCCTCTGACCCAAGGTCATGAGTGAGTTCCCTGGGGAGGCAGAGACCTGGGCCTCACGTCTGCTGTCTGCCCTGCCCCACGATGGGCCAGGTCATTTGGGTTGTTGTCCTGGCTACAAACAACTACAAAAACAAAGCTGGTGTTGGGTGTTCTCAAGATGGGGAGGAGGTCACCACAGGGAGGGCAGAGTGACCAGACATGGTGTCTTCAAACAGTTAAAGCCTGTGTGACTGGATTAAAATGCAAAATAAACGCAAAAAAAAAAAAATCCTCCAATTGTACCAAATTAAATAAGGAAACTCGGTCTCTGGTGGGAATGCCCCTCCCCCCTTTTCCTGGGGCATTTTCTCTTCTGGACAACTAAGACTCCTCAGGAATACTCAGCTCAGTTCATGCTGAGGCTGGGAGAAAGCGCTGTCCCAGGCTCGGGCGCTGTCCCCGCCCCCAGCACTTGCATCTCAAAAGCTACCAATGAAAAAGCGGAAGGAATCCATGACCTCATCAGGAAGGCTTCTCACTGGTTGTTGCCGCCTCTCCTCTCCATCCCATTGGACATCTAGAAAGCTCCGCTAGCCCAGCTGCCTAAATGCAGACTGTGGAGTTCCTAGGCAGGTTTGCAAACTTGAGCATCCTTTAACAATGGATCCCATAGCGGGAAAATCGTGAGGAGTCGAGTAATTCCGTTTAGCCCGTCAGGGTGCAGGTCTCCTGTGCTGAGCGCGTGACTGCCGGGATGCGGGTGACTGCTGGTACTGTCATCTTTCCTAATAACTTGGGTTCGAGCCTCAACTTCTCACTCTACCCACTCTAACTGCCAGTGAACCTCTCTGTTCGTCATTAACTTCTATTAGTGGTAAAATGATCAGGGTAAAAATTTCAAAACCAATGTGTCTCCTTGGTTCCTGGTTCCCCTTTAAAAGTCTGGATGTGAAATGAACCGCATTTGTGTGTATCTGTGTTTGCACATACACACCGACTGGGGACTGAAGCCAGGGCCCTGTGCACACGAGCATACACACCTGCACCTTCACTGAGTTACACTCTCAGCATCATTTGCCTGAATCACCCCAACTGCATCATGTAAATGAGACCACCCCACGTATGGAAGCAGCAGCAGCCCTGCACCTGATAGGCTAGGAGGCTCAGTGAACAGCCTGGTGTCCCTCTTAGGAGCCTGGTGGAGTAGTCTCTCTTGTATTTGAGTAGTTTCTGGTCTTTGGGTTCATGTACACATGTAAGTGTGAACTTATATGTCCCCTCCACTGTTCTAAGAGAGGGTAAGGAAGGTGCCAGATACAGGAACAGAAAGATGTCCCAGTGTTACACAGTGATCTCTTTCTTCAGTTTTTTTTTGTTGTTTGTTTGTTTGTTTTTTCTAATCTAGGGCTTCACTAAACAGCCCAGGCTGGCCATGGACTTGTGATCCTGCAGTCTTTGCCTGTTGAGTGTTGGCATCACTGGCATGTGCCATCCACGGTCTTGAACAGATAGCCACCTGATGGCTATGGTGTCCACATCACTGTGAGGTTAGCCTGAATGAAGCTGAGAGGTAAAATTCAGATCTGGTCTAGCCTGGGCCTTCTCAGAGGACACAGACTAAGTCATGTCCCTGGAGAGACGGCTTAGAAATGAACCCACGGTGACCCACGGTGGCCACGGGGCTTTTCCAGAGAGGAGTCGTGACTTCCTCAAGGTGAAGTTCCCCCTCTGATTATCCGTGCCTGTAAACCACAGATAATTTCAGGGAAACATTTCAGTTCTGCCCATGTCCTGACAATGGCAATAGTGTCTCTTGGTGTGGGAAACTGGAGGGCGTCCTACCTTTTAAATGGAAGCTGATGTGTTCAGATGTCTCTGGTGAGCCTTGCTAGTGGCTTAGCACCCTGGAGCATCCCGTGTGTTTCTAGAGTTCAAAAGCACCCCCCAGCTTTGATGTCCTCATTCTGGATCTGCCCTGAGCAACCAGCCAGCTTCCTTCACCCAACTATCCATGGCACGGGGCAGCGGATGGTGACTTAGGAGGCCAGCAGCTCTGGCACCTGATGTGTTGTCACCAAGCAGTTTTCCAGCTAGTCTGTCCCTGTGGTGGGCTCTGGGCTCCAGAAGTCACGGGTGCGGTTGGAGGGTAAAGGCAGCCCTGGACCTGACGGCCTCCATGAACCTTCTCAGCCCCAGCCTTTCTGCAGCTGCCCACCGCCTCAGCTTCAAATGGGCCACCCCACCCCTCCCTGGCCCTGACAACTGGACTACAAGGCTACTAGCAGTGTAAGGTCAAAGGTTAGAAGTAACTGCTTGTAGTGATATTTTGTTTGTGTTTTAACAAATAAAGTTTGCCTGAAGATCAGAGTGCAGAGCTAAGTCACTAGAGGCCAGGCAGTGGTGGCACACACCTTTAATCCCAGGACTCAGAAGACAGAGACAGAGGGATCTCTGTGAGTTCAAGGCCACCCTAGGCTATACAAGATTGAATCTGTCTTAAAAGAGAAACAGAGCTTCCACAAAGGTGATCCCGGCAGAGCTTACACAAAGGTGATCCCGGCAGAGCTTACACAAAGGTGATCCCGGCACTTGGGATCCCACGCCTTTAATCCCAGCACTAGGGAGGTAGAGACAGGAGTGATATGGCTGTGCTGAGAGAGGAATATGAGGCGGGAGGAGACAGGAGCTCAGTGCAGTCTGAGGTTCGGTGGAGACAGATGCAGTCTGGAGATGCAGTCTGAGGACAGGATGGTGCCTTCAATCTGAGCATTGGTAGAGGTAAAAGAACTCTCTAGTGGGTGTAATTGCAGCCGAAGGAAACCTCCAGCCAAGCGAGGAGGCCCACTCTTCCTCAACCATAGCTGCCCCAATGATTTGGGAGGTAGCGAAGGGCAGGGAGCTGGACTCTGAGGTGCCCCTGCGACCGGAGCAGCCATGGAGGACGAGATGCCCAAGACTCTATACATCAGTAACCTTTCCGGAGATGTGACTGAAGCTCTCATCCTCCGGCTCTTTAGCCAGATTAGACCTTGTAAAAATGGCAAAATGATTATGGATACAGCAGGAAACAACCCATACTGTTCTGTGGAGTTCCATGAGCATTGCCATGCAGCTGCAGCGCTGGCTGCTAAGAATGAGCGGAAGATAAAGGGGAAGGATGTTGAAGTGAATCGGGCAACAACCCCCAGCTGTCAAAAGAAAGAAACAAGCAATCACTTCCATGTGTTTGCTGGTGACCTCAGTCCAGAAATCGCAACTGGAGACATCAAAACAGCTCTTGCACCGTTTGGGAGAATGTCAGATGCCCGCATGGTAAAAGACATGGCTACAGGGAAGTCTAAGTGATATGGCTTTGTCTCCCTTTTCAACAAATGGGAGGCAGAAAATGCCATTCAGCAGATGGGTGGCCAGAGGCTTGGTGGAAGACAAATCAGAACTAACTGGGCAACCGGAAAGCCTCCAGCTCCAAAGAGTTCATATGAGTCGGACACCAAACAGCTGTCGTATGATGAGGTTGTAAGTCAGTCTCGCCCCAGCAACTGCACTGTGTACTGTGGAGGGATGACGTCGGGACTGACAGAGCAGCTAATGCATCGGACTTTTTCTCCGTTTGGACAAACAGTGGAAATTGGAGTCTTCCCCGATAAAGGATATTCATTTGTTCCGTTCAATTCCCATGAAAGGGCAGCACATGCGATTGTTTCTGCTAATGGTACTACCATTGATGGGCATGTGGTGAAATGCTATTGGGGCAAAGATATGATAAATCCCATGCAACTGCAGCAAAATCAAATTGGATATCCACGAGCATATGGCCAGTGGGGCCGGTGGTACGGAAAAGTACAACAGACTGGCCGGTATGCGCCTAATGGTGAGCACCTGCCCCCGGGATGCATGGCCAGCCGCGGGCCAGCAGGGATTCAGGCCCAGTCTTCTGCACCGTGGATGGGACCCAACTACAGTGTGCCGCCTCCTCAA
This sequence comes from Alexandromys fortis, assembly GCF_014885135.2. Classification (NCBI taxonomy): domain Eukaryota; kingdom Metazoa; phylum Chordata; class Mammalia; order Rodentia; family Cricetidae; genus Alexandromys; species Alexandromys fortis. The sequence continues at coordinate 6,284,342 of NW_026067953.1, read as the reverse complement.
GGACAGAATGGCCGCTTCCTAACCAGCGGCTGGGTATCGAGTGGCAGGGTATGAGACCCAGGGAAAGCAGACCACAGGATGGAAGCCAGGGGCTTGACGCCACAGGGAAGGCAGGAACGCTGCTGTTTACCTAAAGATTTACCAGATCAGTCCGTACAGATGCCAGATAACAATGTATTTATTTAAAAGATTTCATCTTTTATCATGAAATTACTTTTCATCCACGTTGTTTTCAAAAGGAACAAGATGGTGGATGTCTGCCAGCTTTTGCCTTCATTGTCTTTTTTGATAAAGTTCCCTGAGGAACTTTCAAAGACAAATGCGGGGATTGCTGCCACTCTTTAAGAATGAAGAGGCAGAAAATCACACAGTGTTGAACTTTTTCCACTAAGGTAGTGTGCAGTTTTAGTTTGCATTCCTGATAGGATTTAAAACATGTAATATAGATGTAAAAAGAAAAGCCACACTTGTGCAAAGTCTAGAAGTTCCTTAGAACTTTCAGCGTATGCACGGTTCTGTGTTAGTTTTAAAGAGTAGGCATTATGTGACCTATATCATCTCCACTGTTACCCCTTTGGAATTTTTAAATGTAAATTATTAGTTTATATCATTTTGTATCTGCATTTTTCACAAATTTGTCCTGCCTTATGAAAATTCTGTAAAATATTCTTAAATGAAAAAAAAAATGATGTTCACTTAGATTGAAAACTTTTCTCAGATGGACTGAAAATGACATTCATCTTGTTTTTATATGAGAAGGTGCCTCAAGGATCCCGTTGGATTTGTTTAAAGGGATTTTTATCTTCTGTGATAAACTTTGCCATCTACCAGGAACTATAAAAACAACAACTCATGACTAAGGAGACTCTGCAGTGTGCTCAGTCCTCCCCCACATCAGCCTCATGTGTCAGCATCCATGTTTACATGTGTGGTTTCCTAGGATAGTTCCGCAAGTTAGCAAGCTTTGTATGTCATTCCCTTCCTAAAGGTGTCATGAAGAGTTGACGTGAGACGGGTTTTACGTTTGCATGTGAATATCACATACTTACTTTGATGGTCTTTGATAAAAACTCATTTGTTCTTGTTTTTCAAGAATTTTGAGACACAAAGTTGTATGTAAAGGAATATATTAATTTGATGTTTTCTATTTAGATTTACTTAAAGAAGTAAATCCACTTTAATGTGTACAAATGATAGCTGTGAAACTGTAGAATATTCCTCTGTCAGGCTTGGGATTCATTAAGAACTCCAAAATTAGCCTGAAGGACCAGCCGGGCAAAACATTTTTTTAAATATTCAGAGGCCAAAATATGAACAAGCAAACAAACAAACAAAAACCCTTAAAATCCTACCTCCTTAAACAGCCATCAAAGAAGAGGCTCCTCACACAGGCTTGACTTGGTTCTTTGGTCCCTGATCTCCAGGAGCTCCGGCATTATTTTTGAGGTTTGCTCTTTGCTGGCAATGTTCTAGTCTTGGGATTTCTAGTTCATTTCAGAGTCTCTTGGTTTGGTTTGGTTTCAGTGATGACCACAACCTCCTCCTTGACATCAGAGAGGAAGGAGCCCCTGTGAATTGTGGGTTTTGAGACCTGCAGAGAGCTCCCCGCATTTTACTTAGGCCTGTGGAATTGGAAGCATTTCCTGGCCTGTATCTTCCAGGTAGGAGCACTTGACTCTAACCTGTTCTCTAAGCCAGTCCTCTTGGAAAGCAGAGCCCAGGAAGACAGCTTGAAATGTGTGCTTCTCTGGAGCTCAATTCTATGCAGTTGTGCTGATGTTTCATTAAGTCACTGTGTATTTTTAAGTACTAATACATTGAAATTTGCTTTATGGAAGATGAATAAATTTTTTAAATACTTTAAAATTTTATTTCTTTGTAAACTTCTACAGATCAGGACAGGCAATAAAAGCAGCTTAAACAAAATACTAAAAAAATTTTTTTAATTTGAAAAAAAATAAACCATAGACATCAGGAAGCTATTTTGGTTAATTTTTCTTTTTTTAGCTTTTTTTCTTTTCTCCTGCCTTTTGTTTAGTACCCTCAGTATTTTTCTCTATTAAAGAATTTTACTTCCTTTGCAACTCATAGACCACAGGATCATTTGAGCACAAGTAATTTATTTTTGTGCAAAAGTATAGTTTCTCTCTTCTTTTGACTCAGTACTGAGGACTTTTATTAGCAGCATGTTCTTGTTGCACAGATCTTAAAATACACGTTGATTTGCTGTTGAGAAGGTGGTGGTGACAAGTTCCTGATGACAAACTGACATTTTAGGAACATAGCTGGCGTTGGTTTAAATTTCAATGTTCAATCATTTAAATCATTTTCAACCTAAAAAACTTCATCCTGGTATAAGTATCAGGTAAGGAAATTAAGGTTTTTAAACTGAACTTCTTTGCAATATGCATTCAAATTTTACTCTCTGGTACTGTATAGAAGCTGAGTGACTCTTTGTGGGTCATGGAGCCAGTATTCTTTATCCTGACTGTTTGAATGTTAAAATTCCTTTATGTTTTCTAAAACAAAAAACAAAACAAAACAAAAAAAAACTCTCTAGTGACTGGCCGCTCTGCTTCTCTGATCTTTAGGCAAGCTTATTAGTTAAATCAATAAAATATCACTATAATTCCTCTCTGTTATCCTGTTTAAGTCTTATTGCTTCCTTTTAGATTTCCATCTCGCCCTTAAACTCAGAATGTCTGCTTCAGTTGGCGGGGATGCACGCCCCGGGGGGTATATCCTCAGGAGATTCGAGCCTGGGGTGTCTAATAGTGTCAGCCCACCACCTTCCTTCTGCTCCTTTGTGCTCTCTCTCTCTCTCTCTCTCTCTCTCTCAGACATAATTTCACATGCCCTAGGCTGAGCTCAAACACCATGCATTAGGAGCTGAGGATGATCCTCCTGCCTCACCCCCCGAGTTTTGAGATCATAGGGGTGTGTTACGAAGTCTGCCTTTACACGGAGGCCAGAACTGAACCCAAGGCTTTCTACTTGCCAAGTGATCACTCTACCAACTAAGCTACATCTCCGACTCTTTGATCATGTTTATTGAGTGCTTACTACATGCTAGGCATTTGACTCCTGGTTGGGGACACATCAGTGAAGAACGCCACACAAAAGTCCCTGCGTCCCTGCAGCTTCCCTTCAGTGAAGGCAGGCCAAGGATCCATTCCAAATGAGTGAGCTCAGAACAGCTGGTGGCGAGAACAACACCCAAGCAGAGTGAGGGGGAGAGATGGACAGAGGTTGTCTGAGACATGTTCTGAGGCAAAGTCCACTGGGAAGGGTGAGGGACCATGTGGAGAATCAGGTGAAAACTTTCAGGCCTACCAGGCCCAGACAGGAGCAAGGACAGCGGCATCGACTCCTGCTCTCAGCAGCACCTTCTCCTCCCTAGGAGCACCCTGTACACTGGCCTAGCCCACAATTTCCTCATCCTGAAGCTCTCCCCTGTCTGCTTGCCTTGCCCTGATTCTAGAGGGATGGGGATGGGGACACCAGGTTCTGTTACCATAGCTACCTGTTAGCCCTGACCTTCTGAACCCAAACCATCTATCTGTTCCTGGCAACCTCTTTCCCAGGGATCTTGCCTTAGGTCTGGCTTTCCTCCCAACCTCTTCTCTGTGGCTTCTTTTCTACCAGGCCCCAGGCAACAATTCTTCACAAGCTTGCCAAACTTGTAATTCCTGAATGAACGAATGCTCAGAGAATGCGGACCTAATTGCTATTACCTAGCATGAATAACCTCCTCCTCCTCCTGAATTTAAATGAGTACCACCTGCAGGTGATCTCACCTGTGGCCTTCTCTCATGGGTCACTTATGCCTCTTCGGGGATGATGTGGTGGTGGCCATCACAGGACCAGTGAAGGGCAAAGAAGAAGATATTACCTAGCTGGGAAGGGTCTTGGAAAGTGCAGGGCCCAGCTCTTGGGCTACACACAGTTCCAAAGAGTGTGGTGTTGGTTTCAGCTCAGCTTTTGTGAAGCCCTCAGGATGTGTGGTAGAAGTCATACACACACACACACACACACACACACACACACACACACACATATATATGATGGATCAAATGATAAATGTCCCCCATAGCCTTGGGCATTTGAATACTTTGTGTCTAGGGGATGGTACTATTTGGGGATGAGTAGGAGGTATGGCCTTGTTGGAGGAGGAATGTCACTGGAGACTTGAGAGTTTGAAGACTCATGCTGTTTTGAGTTTGTTCATTCTACTTCCTGTTTGAGGGTTCAAGATGTGAGCCCTCAGCTTTCTGCTTTGGCCTCCCTGCCTCTGCTCCACCCTCATGGACTATTACTTTTCCAGGGCTGGAAACCCAAATAAACTCTTCCTTCTGTAAGTCACCTTGGTCATGCTAATTTTGTCCATATAATATGATATAATACAATATCATAATTTTCCCTCTTCCTTTTCCTCCTCCCAACCCTTTCCTGTCCCTCATCCTTGCTCTATCAAATTCATAGCCTTGGCTATGGTATTACATCACTGCTGTGGGATTCCCCTCTGTATGCTATGATTATGTTTTATTACCCTTGGTTAATAAAGAAGCTGCTTTGGCCAATGGCTCAGGCATATTCCTAGCTAGCTCTTATATCTTAAATTAATCCATTTCTATTATTTTATATTTTACTACAAGGCTCGTGGTTTGTTACCTCGCATCTTGTTTCTTGGGTGACTACATGGCATCTCCCTGACTCTGCCTTCTTTCTCCCAGCATTCAGTTTAGTTTCCCCACCTACCTACACATCACAGCCATGGAAAATACCTAATACAACGTTGGTGAGGGAGACATTACACCAACAAACAGGAAGCTAGAGATGGGGCTCACAACCCACTTGTGAGAGCTGAGGCCCCACCCACACAGCTACATTAGTCCTTTACCAGGGCAGCTTCCCTTTTGACCCAACATCTTCCCACCAGTCCTCTTTGAGGGCCCTCACCACCCTAGGGTCCACCCTAGGGGCCAAGTTCCCAACATAGGAAGCCAGGAGGATACACTCAAAACCTATGCAATCCAAAGCGAGTCATATGTATTTGTTGCGTGATAGCTGACTCTAGACTGTGGTGTCAAAGAGGCACAGAGCAGTTAGAGTGGCAGCCTTCCTCTAATCCACTCTATTCCACTGCCTAGGGCAGTGGGGAGCCTGAGGAGGGCACGAGCCAGCACTGGCAACCTGCGATGGCAGGGCGAGCCGAGGCAGGCCCGCCCTTCACGTCCCCTCATACCAGGCACCCAGGCCTGCGGGGCCCCCGAGCGTGCCGGGGATGGCTGCCCTGGCTTGACCCCGCACAGCCCCAGGCTTGCACCTGAGCGGATCCCGCGCTCCTCACGCCCCGCTCTCCTCCCCGTCCTCCCGGCCTCCGCCCCGGCCCGCTGCGGCTCCGGCCCTGGCCGGCAGGGGCCGCTCCTCGCGGCGCCCGGGGCCCCGCCGCGCCCGCCGCCGCCCGCTCCCCGCCCCTTCCCCGGCCGGCGTTCCCGTTACGCCGCCGAGCTGGGAGCCGGAGCCCGAGCCCGCGGCCGCAGCGGGAGGCGGCGCGGGGCCCGGCGGCGGCGGGGCCTGCGGGGCCTGCGGGCGCGCGCCGGGCCGGCCAGGGCGGCCATGGCGACCAGGAAGGCGGGCTCGCGGCTGGAGACGGAGATCGAGCGCTGCCGCACCGAGTGCCAATGGGAGCGGATCCCCGAGCTCGTCAAGCAGCTGTCGGCCAAGCTCATCGCCAACGGTACGCTCGGGCGCACCGGGGCTGCGGGGCCGCGGAGGCCTCCGGGGCTAGGCCCGAGACGCGGGGCGCGAGCAGGGGCGCGGCCGGGCGGCGAGGCGCAGGCCGCGCGATGTGCGCGGGGCCAGGCCCTTGGGGAACGCGGGGTCCTCCGGTCACGCGGCGTGCTGCTGGGCCGGCGGGCGGTGGCGGCGCCCCAGAGTCCGGGCGTGCAGGGCAGGGAGGATCACCGACCCCGGAGGCCAGGGGCCAGACCCTGGTGGCTTCCAAGAAGTTGAAGCTGGTGTGTGTATGGCATCCCTAGGACATGCCTGTTGGCATCTGGGGGTCACCAGAGTGTGTGCGGTGTGCTCAGGGGTCCTGCGAACGAGGATGTTGTAAACATATGGTATTCAAGGGCCCCGGGAGGACGCTCAGACTTGGAGGATGTTCGAGGTGGCATTGGCAGGTTGGGGGTGTGTGTCTTGAGGTCGGACAGTTGGATGTCAAATCTGCAGACCCAGAGAGGTCAGGGTGGAGAGTATAAGGGAAACAGAGTCAAGGAGAAGGTTAATGGGCAAAAAGGTGAGGATGTGGTTGAAGACTGAAGGGTGATGGAGCTGATTGGATGAGGGGCTTGGTGTGCCCAGGAGCCCGGAGTTGGAAACCGGTGGCTGGACTTGGCCAACGACCCCGTTTGCTGAACTGAATCTCCCAACCCATCAAACCAAAATTGCAGCCAAAATCACATTCCAGAGCGAGACTCCACGTGGCCTTATTTGTTTTGGAAGCAAGTATGGTTAATATTTGCTTGTGTTTTAGTACGCGCCAAAACCACAGGCAGGCACTAGGAGCACCGTGAGAGGGCAGAGGATTTTGTCCTGCTTCACCTCTGGCTTCCCAAGGCTGGCTGGGCCGGTGTGGGCCAAACAGCTAAGTCACAGAGAGAATGAATGAAGAGCTGGCACTGCTCATCCAAGAAAGGATGTGGACTATGGCATCCGTATCACCTGTCCCTACCCAGACGGCTAGAGAAGTCACATCACATGCCCTCTCTAAGGCCGGTCTATGCGATTTTCTGGAAATAGTGCCTGGAAATGAAAAGTCTTCTTTTCAATTGGGCTTCACTATGTAACCCTCAAACTCACCATATAGGCACATATCACCATGCAGAGAGGGGCAAGATTTTGGTGTTGCACACTGTCAACTACAGTACCTTTCTTTGAAGGGTTTTTTTTTGGAAAATGATGGTTTGTCTTAGTTAAGTTAGCACCTTGAAAGAAGGGTTCTGAGTCCCCAGAACCCCAAAGGCAGCTTGCCCTCTTTGTCTCATTTCCATACCCTTAGTTTCTTTTCTCTTGTTGAGGTCCCTGTCCTGATCTCCCGTATCAACCATTCCATCTCCTCTGTGCAGGTTGATGGTAGGAGTCAGTGTGTTTTTGAGCTTCCTCCCAGATCTTCCCGCTTCCTGCTGTCTGCCAAGTGTAGTGCCCGTGCCCACCTGTGCCAGGTCCTCACCGGGCCTCTGCCCTCATGGACTTCCTTCCTCTGGGAGGATCATTGAGAGTCAAATATGAAAGTAGTCCGTGGGGAGTAGCGTAAAGAAAACAGACAAGTTTATGTGACCGAAAACAACGGGCGGGAGGAGAGACCGGCCTGACTCAAGCCGCTGCGGTCCCTGGAATGCGTGGACGACTGGACTGTCATGCATGGGACCGTCCTTCCAGAACCTGGTTCCTGTGGCCTCAGCTGCCGCTGGGAATGGGGTGTGTGATGAGCAGGGTGGTGGGGATGAGCAGAGCACTATGGGAGATACTTTTGTCCCAAAGCCTCACGTGGTGTGGAGCAGCCACGGATGGGGCAAGGTCACTGAGACATGAAGCGGGCAAAGAGACTGCTCAGAAAGACAAAAATAAAGCAGAGAAAGGGATGAAACAAAGCCCAAATAGTGTATCTGCTGTTTGAGGGTGACTCTTCCCCTGGCTGATGGGGCCTTCCTGGGCCTGCTAGTGGGACATCTTCCTGGCTTTGGGGTCCCGACTCCCTTGTAGCTCCCGTGGGGTTGCTAGCACATGTTTTGGGCAGGTGGGACACTGCTTTACTCCGTGCAGTAAGAAAAACAAACGAACATCACACTGGTCATATAATAAGACAGCTTTTTGAAGGCAGCTGCCTGCAGGTCAACAGAAGCCTGTGGTCCTTGCAGCCAGCAGCCGGGGGCTTGGTCCTGCTGCTGCTTCACCCTGTCTCTGTGACCTTGGTCACAGCATCAACAGCCTGGAGCCTGTTGCCTCACCACTCAGTTCCCTTAATATCCAGAGCCTCTTAAAAAACGTCCTTTACTGGTGTGGTGACACGCCTGTAATCCTGGCCCTCTAGAAACAGGCAGATCTCTGTGAATTCCAGGCCTATAGGGCTCTGTAGTGAGACCACGGTGCTGTTTTTTGTTTGTTTGTTTTTAAAGAAGTTCCTTGCAGGAATTAGGAAGATTAAAAACGGGCTGGGGATGAAGTAGAGCGGGATGCTTGCCTAGCACAGTTCTGGGTTCAACAGGATGGATATGTTGACACTCCTTTAATCTCAGCACTGGAAAGGCAGAGGTGGCAGAACTCTGAGTTCCAGACAGTGGTGTATAGGAACTGGGTGTGGTTGGCATATCTATAATCCCAAGCCCTCAGAGTGGGGGAGAGTACAGGGTCATCCTTGGCTGGATCATCAGTTGGTGGCTTGGGCTATAGGAATAGGAGACTCTGACAGGAAAAAAATGATCAAAGTTTCTGAAGTCTTCCATCAGTAACCACGGAGCTTTAGGTGTGGGAGTGTTTTGTAGATGTATCAATTGGGACTGGGTGTCACAGTTCTGCGTTTTGATTGGTTGTGGTTTTCTGTAATGGTCTCCATCTTGTTGCAAAGAGTTTCCTTGATGAGGGGTAAAGACCACTTGTCTGTGGGGATGAAGACAAATGCTTATAGATTGTTGTTAGAAGTTATTAGCAAACTATTCTTTATTTTTTACCCCTTCATTCCATCAATCCTATAAATATTGAGTACCTACTGTGTGCTACAGAAGGCTGTATTAGTGAACAGACACCCAAGCCCACTTTTTGGCGGGGAAGGACCAGTGAGGCAGGTGATGTGTTCATTGCATCATAAGCAGGATGCTGATGGTAGTCGGCGCTGCTGGAGGGATGAAGGGAAAGGTTGGGTGGGAACTTGCCGGGACTGCTGATTTGACGCAGTGACTTGGGACGCCCTGCTGAGATGGCCTTATGAGAGATAGGCCCAGAGGAGCTAAAGGAGTGAGCTCAGGAGAGGGTGCTTCACAGCCCCGCCTGGGTGGAGGCAGAGCGTGTGGTGGACCTTGTGGGTTACAGTTATGGCTCTGGGTTTTCTCTGCCTGAGGTAGGAGCCAGCGGAGGGGTGGGAGCAGCAGCCACTGATTCTCTGCTTCCCCTCAGCAGGGACAGCTTCTTCTGGGAAGGACGGCCTGGCCGTTCCTCACTAGAGACTCTAAGCTGTGGGCACTGGAAGTTATTGTCTCATCCTGACCCTGGAGATAAATAGGGCTAGACATTTTGCCAAGAGATGGGCAAGTTAGAAAAGGTCAAACGTCAAGTTGGAAAGGAAGCCAGCTATCTGTCCCCCCCTTATCTGTCTACTGCCCCCCCTTATCTGTCTACTGCCCACCCCCACCCCCACTGTATGCACCATTTCATCCGCTGTTTTAAAAAAACAAGTTGGTGTGTCCCAAGCTGGCCTTGCTTTAAACTCACTGTGTGGCTGAGGATGACCTTGAACTTCTGATTCCCTAGTCTTCGCTTCCTAGAGTGCTGAGATTGTAGGCATTCCTATGTGTCTGATTTAAGCCGTGCTACGGATGGAACTCGGTGCCTTGGGTAGGAAAATGAACATTCTCCCCACATCCAGACTCCTCCTAGAGCTGGCTGAGTGACCTTGAACCAGCTGGTCAACTTCTCCATTGGCAAGCCAGGCTTTCTACACCTGCTCCGTGAGCCACAAACATCTCCAGCTCCTCATTCCACACTGTCTTAAAGAGAGAGAGAGAGAGAATCACGACCTGGTTGTAATAACTGGCTATGTGCCAGCCTGTGCTAGAAAGATGATAATCTCTTAAGTAGAAGCAGGAGAGAGATTTCTACTGAAGCCTAGGCTCTTGCTACCTAAAGTTTAGGGTAGATTCTTAGCCCACCCCACATGTGCAAATTTCCCATCTGCGTCTCGGCAAGGACAAGGTGTTGGGATCAGTGGGCGCAGTGGGTACAGGGGTGAGGAACAGCAGGAGCTAGGAGTAAGGCAGAGAACCAGGTATACGTCAGCTTGTGGTTGGCCCCCTGGGTACTCCATAGAACATTCCTGTTCTGACTTCCCAGAGTCATCGTCTAGTCTCTTAAGGTTTACCACGTGTCAAGTACAGTGCACGTGGGCTTTATCCGGACTGTTGCTGGAACTGACTGAGTGACCTCGAGCCAACTCTAAGCTCTCTGAGCCTGCCTTTCCATTGGTAAGATACCAGCTGCTCTATTAACGTGGCCGCGAGGATTGCTACCTATGAAGCTCGGTACATGGTGAGCTGGTGTTTCTTGTCCCAGGGCTTCATGTGGCCCTGGCTGGGGAACAGTGAGAGACAGAGACTTGGAAAAGCTTTATCTGAACTGGTGCTTGGTGAGAGCCTCATATATTACTGTGGCAGGAGCTGGCGTTCATGGATCCTGGGCAGTCACCGTGAGGTCATGTAGAATCTCTCTAGCCAGTTTATCTCTTTAGGCAGCCCTGCTCCTGAGCTCACTTGGAGCGGGGAAGCCCACATGGTAATTCTCATAAGGGATCTCAGCCCATCTGATTTGGGGAGACTTGGAGATATTTTAATGACCTCTTGGTGATGGGTTAGTAGGGAAATGGTGCCTTTTAAAAGCCAAAGTTTGGCTCCAGAATTTATCTGGACCATGCTATGAGAGAGGTTCTTGGTTTGCCTGTGGCTGACCTCCTTGGTGTTTGAAGGCTTGGATGGCATCACGGTTTCCCTGTCTAGACTCCTACCTAGTATCTTGAAGCCGCTGTAGACTTCTCAAGAGAGGCTGTTATTGGTGGCCCAAGGTCTTCTTGGGAAATAAAATGAATCTCTGCTGTGGAGTGAGATAATGGCCTTGCTGTTTAGGAATGACCTTTTTAGGACATTCCTGGGATACTCCACAAGCCTCCGGGAGTCAAACTGCTCCCAGGTCAGTGAGAACTCCCATGAGCCTCTACCTGTGCTTCCTGGCCAGCATCCTGCTTTTTTTTTTTTTTTTTTTTTTTGGTTTTTCAAGACAGGGTTTCTCAGTGGTTTTGGAGCCTGTCCTGGAACTAGCTCTTTTAGACCAGGCTGGTCTCGAACTCACATAGATCCGCCTGCCTCTGCCTCCCGAGTGCTGGGATTAAAGGTGTGCGCCACCACCGCCCGGCTTCAGCATCCTGCTTTTAAATACTGTCTTGTCACCCCTGAAGCTCATACTTTGTGGTACAGAATATGGCCTTACTTTTGGGTTACTGGCACTAGGCTTTGGTTCTCATGGTCCTGACAGTGAGGGCAGAAAGACCTTGACTTAGGGCAAGCGCTGGGCTGGGACTGCTCTGCTCTCCCTATGGTGTGAGTCATCATACATGGAGGGACTTTGGGGCTCTGGGCTGGGGGAGGATTCTTGACTTTCATCTTCTTGGCTCATCTTCCCATCACCTTGGAGCAGGGTCTTTTCCCCTCATTCCTGGGCTAGTTTAGTTTAGATTCCTGGCCCCTGGTTTATGGTTCTTCTTCTGCATTTGCCATTCAGCTCTGGGATCTTCAGTGAAGGTCAGAGCCTACCCATCTGTTGGGGTCTGGTCCAAGTTCCTCCTTGGAGCACAGATTCTAATTAGTCTTAATAATCAAATCCCAGAGTCAGCTCTCAGGGGTGAAAGCTGAAGGATCAGAGAAGCAGAGCAGCCAGAGTTTTTACCTCTACTAGTGCTCAGACCAAAGGGGCGATCCTGTCCCTACGAATCCTCAGACTGCATCTCAGACTGAATCCTCAGACCACCTTCAGCTCCTGTCTCCTCTCATCTTATATTTCTCTCTCAGCCCAGCCATATCTCTCCTGTCTCCTCCTCCCTAGTGCTGGGATTAAAGACATATGATCCCAAATGTTGGGATCACCTTTGTGTGAGCTCTATTTCTTCTTTAGACAGATTCAATCTCGTGCATTCCAGGGTGACTTTGAACTCACAGAGATACATCTGCCTCTGTCTCCCTCTCCCGAGTGCTGGAATTAAAGGTGTGCACCACCACTGCTTGGCCTCTGTGGCTAACTAGTGGCTTGGCTCTGCGCTCTGACCTTCAGGCAAGCTTTATGTGTTGGATCACAAACGGAATATCATCATCACACCTCCTTCACAGAGAAGGCGCCCATAACTGTGTGGACCATGTTGAGACCCTGGACATTATGTCAGGTGTCATTTTTCAAACTGTGCTGTTGGGGACCCTCTCTTGGGGGATGGGGCAAGCCTCACTTACGGAAGCAGACCCAAAACCCCTAAGGTTTCCTTTGAAGGAAGGGCACATATGCTTAGAGAACAAAAACTGTGAAATCTACCCATCAAGTCTAATTCACAGGAGAGGGAGCCCAGAGAAGGAGCTGCCCCCCTGTAAAGCCCTGGGCAGCTACAGGAGAAACAAGCGGAGTGGGTTGGAACGCGAGCCCTAGAGCTTGCCTGCTGAATTCCCTGTGAGAGGGCCTGGGAAACTCTGGGTAAAGCTCCAGCATAGCCGAAGTCCGCTGAATCCCTCGAAATCAGATGCTTTCCAGGTGAGGGCTATTTCAGAGTATGGAATATATCCTGGACATTGCGGGTCTGGGTCAGCACTCCATTCATGTTCCGAAGTTATATATAGTTATTGCAAAGGGGTGAATACACTGGGAACAGGCGTCACTTCATCTTGGGTTTTGTTACTCAAATGAATAACAGTAAAATCCAGCTTTGGGGGGCTGGGGAGATGGCTCTGTGGGTAAAGTGCTTGTTTATGAGTGAGGCTTCAAACCCTAGAACCCATGAAAGAAGCTGGAATGTAGCAGCAGGCATCAGTAGAAGCAGAAACAGGATCCCAGATTTTTCTGGCCAATCTAGCCAAAAAGATGAACTCTATTTTTAGTGAGAACCTCTATGAAGAGTGATTAAGGAATATTTGCCAATGCCAACCTCTGGTCTCCAGATGCACATGAATGGGTGAGGGCATCCACATGGGCCAGCACACCTGCATACATGCACACACATGTGTGAGCACAAACACATGGGCCAGCACACCTGCATACATGCACACACATGTGTGAGGGCATCCACATGGGTCAGCACACCTGCATACATGCACATGCATGTGTATACATGCACACACACAAATAACAATTTTTCTATTTTTAGAGAGTTCTTGATTTCAGAAATTACTGCTAATGTACTGTGACCTATAGTAGGAGTGTCCGACTTGTTATGTAGCTGTAAGGACTCCCTACAGTCCTAATAGTGCTTAGCTCAATACTTGGTCAGAGGAAATGTCACCATGGGCCCGCCATTTTATGCTGCTGGTGGCAGTGTTACCGTCTTCATTCCATGGCCAAGGCTCTTTCTCTTTCCCTCACCACCTCTCTTGTTCTTCGCCAAGCTGCTAACTTTTAAAGGGGCGAGGGCCCTTTATTTTTCTGGCCTCAAATTGTGGATGGAGTTGGGCTCACAGCTCACGGGTGCAGTATTGTGTTGACTTGGCCCACCCATAGACTTATGAGCCCACCCGTTCTCTGAGCAAATAGAGCGGGCCTCAGGAAGTAAGGTTGAGGGTCTCTTGCCTTGGAAGTGAGGGGTTCCCTCTCTACACACGCACGCACACACGCATGCACACACACTCTTGAGTGCCACTTTTCACCTTCCTTTCCACCCTGTTCTGCTGCCAGCCATGTCTCCTGTTGAGCATTTCATTGTGGTTAGGCCCTCCTTTGTGATTCTAACTTCATGCCTATAAATGAAGCTTGGCCCTGATTGGCTGAGGCATGAGCATGTGATAGTTCTAGTTAGTGAAACAGTAGTAGGTATTTACTTGATGCAGGGGCTTCTGGGAAAGATTTCCTCTTGCTGAAGAACCCCTCTATGTGAGGAAAAATAGGCACTTTTCTTCTCTGGAAAAAGCTATTCCTGCCTTTGAAGCCTGGAGTTGCTGCTGTCTTGAACCCACTATGGTTCCCAGCCCCTGAGAGAGGCTGACCCAGCTTAAAGAAAGAATGTGGCTATTGAGGGCCCAAAGACTTCTTTCTGCCTGGAGCAGCTCTTGTCTGGGCTTCCTGTTGTGTGAGGTAATGTGTTCCTCCACTGAGACCACAATAGGCAGGTGTGTGCTCAGTACTTGCTGCTGAAGGCATTCCACCCTCAGCCCTGGGGCTGCCTGGCCGGTGTGGTCTGGATGGGCACTCCAGAGCAGCCTTTGCTCTTCATTCCTATTGGCCTCACATGGCACTATTTCTCTCTCTGGGTGACCTCATGCTTGGCAGATGGTGGAGTTTTGCAGGCAGCTGATGTGTGTGAAAGCTGGTGTCCCATTGAGAAGTCCAGGAAGAAGGTTTTCATATGCCTTCCCAAACCACCCCCTCAACCACGAGACAAGGCTGTTAGGCTAAACAGTGTCATGCAAAATATGAAGGGCAGTCACAAGCTACCACAAACCTCGTGCAGGGGCAATGCCCTGCCACCTGAGGGCTTGTCTTTCCCTGCCTGCTGCGTCTTCACCTGCAGAGGTGAAGGGGCCAGCACTGCGCCGAGCGGATCCTTTGGGCCTGGAGTTGACATGTGCATACTCTCGCCCCCACTGCCAAGGGCCTCATTTGGTCCTCACAGCTGGTTTTCCTGAATTGAAGCTGTTAAAATGGTGTCAGTAGGGAAAGAGACCTGGTGGCTCCCTTAGGCTTCTCTGTCAGATGTTGGGTGTGAACTTGTATGTGAATTCCTGGTAATTGCCCTATCACCAAGTGAGGCCAAGGGTCATGGTCCTTTTCATTGAGGGGGGTGAGTGGACTGGGACCCAGGGCTGCTCACTGACGGAGTCCAGCTCTCCTGGGATCAAGTCTGTTTATTCTAGCTCTCATGCTTTTCTGACCTGGTTAGTTCAAAGAATTCCCGAGACAGCTCGTTTAGAGTCCAGGTCACCACACTCCACTTCTGGAGACCCTTTGGAGCAAATCTCGTAGGGGTCTGCATTCACCAAGTCCCCAGGCAGTACCAAGGGTACCGAGCCTTGTCATGGTTGGAGGTTCAGTGAAGACAAGGGCTGTGGGCATTGTAGATTTTCAGACATGTCTGGAGGAGTCTCCTTTACAGGTGGTGCTCTTCTTGGCTGAGGCAGGGGCTCAAACTACATTTTTAAGTAGAATCATTGGGGCTTGAACTGGCAGCTTTGAGGCCCTTGCTTTGAATCATAGGAATTAAAGAGCACCTCCTGTGTGCAGACAAAGCAGCAGGGGACAGAGGGACGTCAGAAGAGTCGAATGAGTCGAATGAGTTGGTCACCCCAGGCAGCTGTTACCGTCCAGGTCGAGGACTCAGGTTTCTGGATCTGCTGAGCTTCTGCTTCAGGTGTGCTGTTGGGGTCAAGGAGCAGGACTCTGGTTTTTGTTTTATTTTTTAAAGGTTTATTTATTTTATGTGTATGGGTGTTTTGCCTGCATGTATGTATTACATCACATGTGTGCCTGGTGCCTGCAAAGGTGAGAAGAAGGCTTCAGACCCTCCGGGACTTGAGCTGGAGACAGTTGTGAGCTGCTGTGTAGGTGCTGGGGATTGAACTCGGGTCCGCTGCAAGGGCAACAAGTGCCCTTACTAGCACACGGAAGCATGGATCGTCAGCACAGTGCCAGGTGTTTGTGCTGCAGGGAGTCAGTCCCTGGTCCCTGGTCCAGGTGTGAGACAGGAGACCCCGCAGTCTGGGGAGGATGGTGACAGCGTCGGCCATCCCACAGGGCGTGGCTGGTTTGCTGGAGAGCCGAGGGGGTGGGGTACCACCGTGGCAATGGATAGGCCTGGCAGAGTACAGGGCAGACAGGATTGTGAATTGGACAGTGGTAGAAGTAGACAAGTTGTCTTACTTTTCTGTTGCTGAGATTAAAAACAAAAACAAAACCTCGACACAAGCAGCTTAAGGGAAAAGCTTTTGTGGCTCACAGTTTGAGGGTGCAGTCCATTGTGGTGGGGAAGGCATGGTGGTGGAGCAGAAGGCCAGTTGTTCACATTTCCTGTGCGCTTGCTGGGGAAGCAGAGAGTGAGCCAGAAGTGGGCTGGGCTAGAAAGCCTCAAGGCCTTCCTCTAGTGACTACTTCCTGTATTGAGACTCCACCTCCTAAAGGTTAACAATCTTCCCAAACATCTCTGCCAGCTGAGACAAAGTATTTAAACACATGGGCCTTTGGGTGCATTTCACATTCAGAGGATGTCCTCTTGGACAGAGACTGGTTTTAATACTGGAAGCCCCAACTGTGATATCGGGCATACAGTGGCGCATAATTAATGAACAACCTACCCTTGAGGTGTTTACTTGGCAGGCCTGGCAGGCAGGACAGCTGGTTGGAGTGCTTTAGCAGGGGAAGGAACTCTGGTGCAGGGACAGCGGGGACATTGCTATCTGGCCACAGGGAAGGCACACTGTGCCTGGGTCTTGGAGGAACGAAGAACAGAAGCAGCTGGCTGGGGAATGAGAGCCTGGTCTGGGAAGGAAGTTGCCTCAGTTGGCGTTCCATTGCTATGAAGAGGCACTGTGGCCAAGGCAACTCTTATCAAAGAAAGCTTCAATTGGGGCTTGCTGATTGTTTCGGAGAGTTAGCCTCTGATCATGCCAAGAAGCAGCCAAGATGGCACTGGAGCAGTAGCTGAGAGCTTTTCACATTCTGTCCACAGGCAGCAGGCAGAGAGTGGGACACTGGGCCTAGTGTGGACGGTTGAAATTTCAGACACACCTTCTCCACCTACTCGAACCATCTAGTCCTTCCAAAGAGTTCATCAGCTGGGGACTAAGTTTGCAAATATAAATTGAGCTATGGGGGCATTCTCATTCAAACCATCACAGAAAGTGTTGGGGTTCTGATGCCTGACTCTTCAGAGGGGCAGAGGGAGCAGGGAGTACCACGGCAGTGACAGCGGTGATAGCAGATGTGAGCAGGAGCTTCCTGTGAGGCTAACTGTGACAAAGGTCCAGAGCTGAGGACAGATGGCATCTCCACGGCCCTCCCTTCCAGCCATTCGCTCAACACTTGGTGAGCCCAGTACAGGATGTCCGGGAGTTGTATATGAAATGGGAGCAGATAATGTCACCACTAGACTGTCAAGTCCAAGAGCTGAACCTTTGGTTGGTTTTGTTCATTGCCATACCCAAGCACCAGTTCTAGACACACAGCTGGTACACAGTTATGATTTCGTGGACACCAAGCCTTGATAACTGGGTCAGGACACAGTGGAGCTCAGTTACTGAATACACCACCATTGAGGAGTTTACAGACTCATTTGCCTCTCAAACGCTGAGTCTCTGCTGAGGAACACCCACTGCCCTGAGGCCACGCAGTATAGAGGGTGCTCAGGTCAGGGCTGGGTGTGGCAGTCAGACGAGGGCTGTGGCAACCCTTAGGAGGGAGTGTGAAATCTGGTCCAGAAGCAAGACTGTTGGTGTTGGCTGACTTCCCTGGTTGGCTTGCCTGGGGCTCTGTATATCCTGTCTGATGGATTCCTCTTAGTGATGACCCAGCACCAAGCCTTTTCCTCCTCAGAGCTCTTGTGGGTATCTGAGGAGCCTTTCCCAGGAGCAGAGGTGGCCCTGGGTCCCTTCTACTGCCCTCTTTGTCCTGCTCTACATACTAGCAGACTGCTTACCCTGTACCAGGAGGCCTGCTTTCCTGGAGGCACTGCCTTCCATGGCTCTTGTAGAGTCAAAGGCGTTCTTCCAAGCTTTCTAGTGCCTGGGACTGGCCAGTTGATAAGGATGTCCTGCAGGGCATGCCAAGTCCATGACCTGCAGCAAATGCTACTTTTGCTTCCTGGCCCAGGCCAAAAGATTTGATCTCTAATGGGTGCAGGGCCCAGAAGCCTGGGAATAGGGTCTGTGAGAAGCCATGCAGTTTGCTTTGCTTCCCGTGGAATCCTGCCTGTCTCCGCCCATTGTCCTGGCACTGAAGTCTTGCTAGGACTGGAGGGTTCATCAGGCCTAGCCCCTTTGTCACAGTGAGTGTCCTCTGTGGTCCTCACTCAGGACTCAGGGTTCCTGTCTCCTCACAGAACGTGGTCCTTGGCCAGACCTGGGCTTTGACTCCTCTGGGATCCTGTCAGTTCTCTCTGGGTGTGTCTGATTTGTGTAAGTGGAGCTGACTTCCTGAGAAGACCATTTCCTAGCCTCTGGGCTAGCCTGATAACATCCTCGGCCCTGCGGTTGCTTCCTGCCCTTAGAGCTCTGGAGACAGGCTAGATCAGCTCTCAGCCACTGGCTTGCGGCTTTTCTTTCTTTTCTTGGGCTGATTTTTGTAGAAGAAGTATGTGTTCATGTACATGTGTGTGAGTGTGTTACAAAGTAAGTGTGAGCAAGGATGGGGTGAGCCTATAAGAGATTGTGACAGTGAATGTGTGTGTGAGCATGTGTGTGAGAGTATATAATTGTGAATGTGTGTAGGTGTATGAGAGTGGGTGTAAACTGAGTGTATGAGCATCGGGATGTATGAATGAATTTGAGTGTGTAACTGAGTATGAGTGAATATCTGAGAATGTGTATGAGTATGTAACTGTGTGCATGTGTATAGTGTGTAACTGAGAGTGTCTTTGTGTGTGCATGTATGAGTGAGCGTGTATACACGTGTGTATAGTGCGTAACTGAGAGTGTATACACGTGTGTATAGTGTAAAACTGAGTGTATACTCGTGTGTATAGTGTGTAACTGAGAATGTGTATAGTGTGTAACTGAGAGTGTATACCTGTGTGTATACTGTATAACTGAGAGTGTATACACGTGTATAGTGTGTAACTGAGAATGTGTATAGTGTGTAACTGAGAGTGTATACTTGTGTGTATATTGTATAACTGAGTGTTTATTCTTGTGTATAGTGTGTAACTGAGAATGTGTATAGTGTGTAACTGAGAGTGTATACCTGTGTGTATACTGTATAACTGAGAGTGTATACACGTGTATAGTGTGTAACTGAGAATGTGTATAGTGTGAAACTGAGAGTGTATACACGTGTGTATAGTGTGTAACTGAGAATGTGTATAGTATGTAACTGAGAGTGTATACATGTGTGTATAGTGTGTAACTGAGAGTGTATACATGTGTGTATACTGTATAACTGAGAGTGTATACACGTGTGTATAGTGTGTAACTGTGTGACCAGCATGTTCTCTCTTCTTTCCCCAAGTTGCTTCTGTCTCCCATCCTGTCTTCTCTCATTTCTGTGCTGTGTGTAGATATAGGGAGGAGATTTTGGCATGAAGCCTGGACTTTGACTATCAAGATTTCCCCAGATCATTTATGCCAACTTCTTCTGGTGGGCCCCGAAATCTTTGCCATTTGCTATCTTTCAGTCAGGAGCTCCAGATGCTCTCCCGCTGTGAACTGGGTCGCAGTTTAAACAAGGACAGCTGGAGTTCTCCAGTAGAAACCCTGTACTGAGACCTCACCGTCAGCAGTCATGGCCAATGTGGGGAAAGCTTTGGGGGAGCAGTCCCCTGAGACCAGTGTCCTTGGCTGAGTTCTGCCTAGGGAAGGTTCATTGGTTTCAGGAGTACTTACTGAGCACCCACCATTGCCAGGTCCCAGTGTCCGGGCAAAGCGTGACAGAGTGAGTACTGAGGGGCTGGGCAAGACTGACGTGGTGCGGCTTACAGTAGACCACAGATCCCTCTTCTACAGAAGGTCAGTGTGTGTCCTTCTTGCTTTGCTGTCGATGACCCCTGGTCAGATCCCCTGTCTGGGCAGGGCTTGCTGCCTTGCGCTGGTCACAGGAAGCAAGTATCATGCTCTTCTGTGGGTCTGTGCTCCCACCTTCCAAGGCAGACTTCTCCTGCTCCCTCATCTGGTGACCACTCCCAGCCCTACAACCTACAACTCCCAGCCCTACAAGGAGGGAGGAGGAGCTTCCCTCCTGCTGCTGCTTTGGACTTCAGCTCCTCCAAAGAACACAGCCAACTGCCTCTGCTCAGAACTCTCCCCTCAGTCCCTGTCTCCGGCCTGTGCCGCTTTGCCTTTGTCTCCTCCTCTGAGACTGTGCCCTCAGCACACACGGGTGCTGGGGCTTTCCTCTCAAGGCATTGTTAGTCCTAGCTGCTCTCTGTTCCAGCCGTGACTGCTTCCTACTGATTGGACTTGCCTCAGCACCTCTAGTTCCTCAAAGACCACCCCTGTCAAAGTCACCCTTTGTTGTTGAGGCCGTGTTGCTGAACGTACTGACTGTGCCTGCATGCTTACCTCCCGTGATGCGTCAGCCTTTGTTACTTGCTTGGCTTCCTTCCAGAAGCACTAGACCACACCTGCTGGATTCCTGCTGAGACGGCTCCTCCCTGGAATGCTTTTCCTACAGGTCTAATTTTGGTTTCTGTGGCAGACACGTCCTGATTTTTCTTCCTAGGCCTTTCCCCTCAGTCTCCTCTAGCTTTGATCTGGAAACTAAATGTCATTGCAAGTTGAACTTGGCTTCGTTCCTCTGCTTCAGTAAATAGTGGTGTGGTACCGCTGCTCACCGCGAGGTCTATAGAATCATCTTTAGTCTCTGTCCTTTCTCATGGGCCGTGTATTAGATCACTTCCAGACTGCTGTAACAAATCAGCCCACATTTGTATCCTCTTAGCTTTATGGAGGTGAGGAGATGAGACGTGGGCCTCATTGGTTAATCAAGGTCATTGTGATCTTTCTGGAGCTCCACGGGTGGATCTGTGTCTCTCCTCTGCGCCGTTCCATAGCGTGTGTATGCCATGCAGTTCCTACCCTTGTCTCCATCCTCTGCCCTGTAGCCCCATCTCCTGGATGCTGACCTTCAGCTGCTCACTCACACAGTCCAGGATAATTCTTGCTTCTCCAGGTCCCTCACAGTCCCCTTTGACCATAAAATGCAGTCACACCTTCCTGAGGTCGGGATGTGGACTTGTTGGGGCCATACCTCCAACCCAGTGCAACCCAGTGCAGGAGTAAGCCTGGTTTGTTTTGCCTCTGAATTATATTCACACCTGGTCTGTTTCTCACTTTCTTCACTCTTTCTTACCTCACTCGTGTCCAGATTGCTGTCACCTCTCACCTGCATACCGTAGGAGTCTGTTTCTATACTGTCTCTTCGTCGAGTCCCCCTCCCCGCACAGCAGATGGAGGGAACTTGAGTCATAGCATTTTACCCACGACTTACAAACCCTGCAAGACTGCAGCGCTGAGAATGCCTGCCACGCTCAGTAGTGTCTGCCACCCCCAGTGCTATCCCTCTGCTCCGACTGCACAGTTTGCTTGCTGGTCCTAGACCATGCCACTTAAGACCTCCCCTCTCTGGAATGCCCTTTCGATACATAGGTCTTTGCATTCCTGACTCTGTGCTCTTATTGTCTCAAGAGCCCTCTCCTTGGCTGGTCTTTCCCTGGCCTGACCACTCAGTCTGAGGAAGATACTTCATCCTCTGAGTCGTAGCAAGTGGTTAGAAGCTGGCAGACTCTGACTAAATGCTGATGCTGTGTGGCTGTGCAGGATTAGCACAGACCAAGGGAACTGGGGGAATCAGCCCCAGGCTGACCTGCAGTGTGTCTGAAAGGATGCTGGATTCTGCAGACAGAGGCAGGAAATCCCAGCATGCACAGGCCTAAGTAGGACTAATGAACTTGGAGGATGCTGAGGACCTGGAGCGTATGTGTGAGAGAGGCTCGTGGCTCAGGCAGGGAGAGGTGGGTCTTCAGGAGTGATCATAGCCATGTTACTCTTCACTGGATTCTAAGAAGATGAGTGAAGTCTTGTGAACTCCTCTGTAGGGGGTCAAGAGCAACCACTCAAAATTCAGGGCACACCATAGTGTAAGTCACCTTTTCTCCTCTTAGATGAACTGGTTAGGGGCTGGTGAAGTGGCTTGGTGAGTAAAGGCATTTGCTGCCAGTCTTGACGACCTAAATTCTATCCCCAGGACACACATGATAGAGGGAGAGAACTAACTCCCAGAAATTGTCCTTTGGCCTTCACATGTATACTGTGATGCGTGCACATACAAACAAATAAAAAATTATAATTAGTTAACCGGTTAATGTTTTGTTTAGCAAATGAATGTACATAGTGGTAAAAATCAATAATTCAAGGATATTTGGATGCTTCCCTTGACAGTGGTGTTATGTCCTGATAAATTCCTTGTAGTAGTTACTGTTCTTATTGCTATGAACAAACAAGATGAGAATCAGTTCATGAGAGAAAAGATTTATTCTGGCTCACAGTTTATGGAGACACAGTCCACCATGGTGGGCAGGCGTGGTGGCAGGAACAGCTTGTGGTGTGGCTGTGGCTATGGGAACTTGCTCACCATGAGTGGATCAAGTAATGGAGAGCGGTCAATGCTGGCCTTCTGCAGATTGTTTCCTCTTGCCCTGGTTGTTATTCTAGGACCCCAGACTATAAGATGGTGCTACCTCCGGGCAGGACAGGTCCCCCTTCCTTTGTTAGACCTGTTAGATAGTTTCACTCCTTTAACTACCCATACTCATTTCCAGAGGTGTGTCTCCAAGGTGGTTTTAAATCTAGTGACATTGACAGTAAAACTTAGACACCACACCCTTCATAAGTTGAAAGTATATTTTGTACACTCAGTGAATTAAGAGTCATAGCTTAGCCCTTAGATTAGCTTATAGTCAGACAAAAATCACCTAACCCAAAGCCTGTTAGTGTGTGTGCATGGACCATGTGGTTGCATGACTGACTGAGTCTCCTACTATATCACTAACAAACTTGGAAAAGGCATTCACAATCCAGATACTGGTTTTCACTTTACACTTGGAAAATGATTAAGTTTTCCATTGTAGATGAGGAGCCTTCTATAGTGTGGAAGATGAATGTCCATCCCATGCTGCCTGCTTGCACAGCCTTTCACCAACACAGTCACTCTTGGGGCTTTGTAGGGGACATCTCAAAGTAACCTGCCCATACGTGTATTTTAAATTTTATTTATGGCGAAGCAGGCATGAATGTGCCATAGTATTCGGATGAAGGTAGAAGGACAACTTTTTCTTTTTCCAACTTTTCATCGTTCAGAGGAATTGAACTCAGATGTTAGGCTTGCATGGCAATGCTTCACCCTCAGAGCCGTTCGCTCACTCCTCCTCCTTCCACACAGTGATGACGGTCTCTAGACCTCCTTTTGTATTTTGCTTTTTAAACCTCCTGTCTTTGAGACTGTTGGCTATTGCTGTGTAACAAACCAGCTCAGAACACAGTGCCTATTACAGTAGCCGCTATGGATCCCCGGGATTCCAGGCTCACCAGAACTCATGCTTCTGTGACCTGCGGGCTCAGCCTGCTGCTCTTGGATCTTAGATGGGCTCTCACGCATCAAGTCAGATAGTGCCACTGTGTTTCATGTGGCCTTGGGGCTTGCTCTGGGTCCTATCTACACAGGCCCAAGCAAGTCCTTCTGGTGACCACAGTGAGCCAGAAGTCAGAGGAAGTGAGTCAGCCATTTTCTAAGTGCCTGTGCACATCACGGCATAGACTGTCCTTTTGATCAGAGAGGGGCATTCATAGTCCAGGTGACCACACAAGTGCTTAAATAATTCCATCTGAGCCGGGCACAATGCACACCTTTAATCCCAGCATTCAGGAGGTAGAGGGAGTGTTCTCTGTGAGTTCAAGGCCAGCTTGGTCTACCTTGGTCTACAGAGAGTGAGTTCCAGCACAGCCAAGGCTACACAGAGAGACCCTGTCTTGAAAAAACACAAACAACAACAACAAAACCCACCTGTTAATATCCTCTTTCACGTCAGTCTGACTCAGGCCCCTCACACCGCTCCTCACTCTGATTGTCTGAGAGTCCGAGCAGATGGGACAGGAAGGGGATTCCAAAACCACCTGCCCAGTCTAAAACCACAGGACTCAAGTGTCATAGGACGGAGGCTGAACACATTGAAATGCCAAGGTCCATGTGGATTGTGCCAGCATGTTGGAGAGATGTGGTGGATGTCAGAGACCCCAGCTTCAGGGTCAGACCCCAGCTCCAGGGTGATCCGGCTGTGGCCTTGGCCTGCTGCTTTCTCTCTCCTGCCTGGCTCACTGTGAGATGGTGACAATGATAGACTCACACCTTAATGATGTTTTTAGGAATTGCTTGGCACATGGCCATGTGTTTAGTAAGAGCACGCTATGGCCGGGCTGTCAGTGGTCCCCAGTATTCTGTTCCTCTGATAATACTGCAGACCCCAGAAACACAGGGAAGGTGTCTTACAGAGCTTTTAGGCCCTATAGTATCCAGTGTCTCTATTCTGGGACATAGTGGGCCCTTCATGAAAGAAAGGATCATTCCTAGTAGCTGGTGTTGCTTGGTACCTGCTGCATTCTATATGCATGGCATGACTTTTGTAGGCCTTCCAGTTGCCCCGAGGAAGTTAATAGGGACTAAGCGATTTGTCAGTCCCACACAGCTAGTGAGCCTGGTCCAGGTCTAAGGCTGAGACTTTCTCCCACCTCGTGCTGCTTGGGCTTCTCTGTCATGGAAACCACAGGCCTGGCCACTGTCATGGAAACCACAGGCCTGGCCACTTTGCCGTCCAGCTGCTCCCTGTGAAGCTGGAGACAGCGCTCGCTCGTGCTCTGCCCTGTGCCCGGTCAGTACATGCAGGAGCAGGAAGGTGCTCGGATTCAAGGCTTTGGTGGGCAGACTTCTAAGGGCAGGCCACAAGTGGACACGGGCAGCTCCGTGTCTGTTAGCTGCTCTCGGGCCTTTGTGCTGTCCTTTCCCCATCTTCTGGGTTGTTTCTGTGACTGATCCAGAGGGACAAACTCCATCTCCATAGCTCCACCCTCGGAGGAGTGCGAGTCTGTTTGATGCTTTCTCCTTTTACACTTAATTCTTAATCCATCTGAAATTAATATTCCTGTGGCTTGGGGGTGCCTTTCTTCTTTCTTGCCTCATTGTCCCAGCATGTAGCCAGATATTTCTGG
Source organism: Alexandromys fortis (assembly GCF_014885135.2). Lineage (NCBI taxonomy): Eukaryota > Metazoa > Chordata > Mammalia > Rodentia > Cricetidae > Alexandromys > Alexandromys fortis. The sequence continues at coordinate 6,259,431 of NW_026067953.1, read as the reverse complement.
CAGTAAGAACTGGTTTAGTGATGTCTGCCCCTTTTCTTGCTGGTAGATTGTGAACTGGGGACTCACAAGACTCTGACAGGTTCAGGCAGAGTCCACATTGGCCACCCGGACCCCTCCAGTATTAGAGCTGAGTCTTGTCTCTGAAAGATGTTTTGGCGAAAGCTCTTAATGCCTTAATTCTCTGTTCTGACTGGGAGAACGAGTGAAGGGGAACTCACTTTTTTTTTTTTTTTTTTTTTTTTTTTTGGAAGAGGACAAAGAAAACATTTGTTCGGCAGATTAAAAGGGAGCCTAGAGAGTAAAAAAAGCATTCATGAGATTTTTTTGGTTATCGTGCTAAACTTAAAGTAAGACCATAAGCACTTGTTGGCCTGGAAGCCTGCTTCTTCCCTGACAGATATTAGGACACTGTAACACAGGTCACAAGAGCAGTGACTTCTGCAGGAGCTAAAGAAGTCAGTGTTGCCGTAGTAACTGATCACTGCCATGCCTGCTTGCATTTGGGCAGAGCCCTTCTGCAGTGCGCTCTGCCATTCTCATGGCCTGCACCTAGCATTCTGAGATGGCATAGACCCATCCAGCCTTGGGGGGGTCCAGTGAGGAGAACTGGCTTGGTGACCATGATGTTGTCACTTGCAAGCACATACCACCGGGAAACCTAGAAAGGGTCGTCTTTAGCAGGGCAGCTGTCTTAGTGAAGGTTTCTACTGCTATGAAGAGACACCATGACCATGGCAACTCTTATAAAGAAACCATTTAATTGGGCATGGATCTCACTTACAGTTTCAGAGGTGACCAGGTACATGGCGGCGTGCAGGCAGACATGGTGCTGGAGAAGTAGCTGAGAGTTCTACATCTTACAGGCAACAGGAAATGTCTGTCACACTGAGGGAAGCTTGAGCAAAGAAGACCTCAAAGCCTGCCCCCACAGTGACACACTGCCTCCAACAAGGCCAAGCCTACTCCAGCAAAGCCATGCCTACAAATAGTGCCACTCCCTTTTGGGGCCATTTTCTTTCAAACAACCCCAGCAGCCATGTGTAATTGTAATATCAGAGGAGCCAAGGTGGGGTCAGGGAATTGCCTCGGGCAGCAGAGGGGTAAGCCTGGAGGATGTGGTCCAGAGCCTTGGCTGTCAGAGATTAATTCACTGCTGTGCACTAGGCACAGACTCCAGTGCCTCACTTGTGATTTGGAAAGAATGAGCCCTTGTTTCGGAATTCTGCCTTACAACCTAGATGGAGCAGACAGGTAAACCAACACCCAGGTGAGGGTGCTTGAGCTTCCGGAGCAGCTGGGGTGGCCTGGGCTGGGCACGAGATGGGGAACATTCGCAATGCCTGGGTAGCATCTTACTGTGCCCTTTAGGGAATAGCAATGGTGCTGTCTCCAGGGTACCTGAGCGTGCCCCACGCTGGGTGCTCTGCTGACCTGTGTGGAGACTCTCTAAGGCTTTGGATGCCACACTTCTCTTCTGTCCCATCCTGCTGCGCCAGCCTTTTACTGAGCTTACCTACCTGCTCTCTTCTCCAGACCTTTGTTCTCCGTCCTTCCTGTCCTTGGCTCTGGTAGAGTGTGCCATCCCTCAGCCTGGTACCCTTCCTGCTGTGCTCTCCAAAGTAGACAGGAAAAGGATGGCATAGATTGATGATCAATAATCTTATCAATATTATGGTTAATAAATACTCTGACATAGAAATTCACAACTTTTAAGGAAAAGTTCCATTTTCCCCTATATACAATTTAAAGTGACTTGCGCGACTTTAATCCTAGCACTCGGGAGGCAGAGGCAGGCGAATCTCTGTGAGTTCGAGACCAGCCTGGTCTACAGAGCTAGTTCCAGCATAGCCACGACTTTACAACAAGACCCTATTTTGGAAAAAAAAAAAAGAAAGAAAACCACTGAGCTCTGCCTGGCCCGTTGCACACTGGCATGCCAGTGATCCCAGCTCTTGGAAGTTGAGTAGAAGGATTACAGGTGCTAGGACAGCTTACACCAGGAGTTTTTTGTTTAAAAACAAACTAATAAAAGATTCTGTTCAGTGTGCACAATTTAAACTATAAAGATAAAAATATACATAGATCCCTAATTTTGTTACTCACAATTTTTTGTTAATTATTTTAGGCACCTTTACGGGGTCATAGACTTACACAGAAATGAATATTGAAACAAGCTTCTACAGATCTCACTCTTGTTCATTATGACATCACTAGCCATGGGCAGCTAGCTATTGACCACTTGAGATGTGGCCGGCTTCCCTTGAGATGTGCTGTGCTTGTGAAGTGCACATTGGTTCTAGAAAACTGTGAGAACAGCTTTCCCTGCTGCCTGTTCCTTCCCACCTGCCTGGTGTTGGAGGTGTTGCCGTCTGCACCAGCCACCTTCTGTGTCCATGTGCCCTCTGTGGGTGTAACTTTCTTCTCTTCTGACACTGGAAGCTGCTGTAGGCCACCTGACTCTATGTTACGAGACATTTGCTTTCTTCCCAAACATCTAAGGAATTCTATGCTCAGGAACCTAGCTTAGCTGTCCTGGGGTTCTAGCTCCTCTGAGGACTCTGGTCTTATTCTTAGGACACAGACAGCAGTACCCAGGCTTGTCGCTCTTGCCATTTGGGTGAAGTGGTCCAAAGATGAGGTCACTGGGCCTTTGGTGGTTGGTGACTGTTTAATTGTAAATTTATGCAACGTAGACAAAGCTGTCTGCCCCCAAACCAACCTAAAGTCCATTGAAACTGCTAGACCCAGCTGAGGTCTCCTAGACCCCGCCAGTGATAGGGTCCTTCTAGAACTTTGCAAGCTGACTATATGTTTGGTTTACCTCTGTCTGTCTGTCACAGCAAAATACACCACAGTCAGGCTGGGGTATGAATTGTTCTGGGTTCATCCAGAACAGTCTGGATGCATGGGTTCCTAAGAGCTGTACCTGGCTTCTTTTTAAAGCAAATTAACCAACGTGGTGTGGAGATTATAACTACGTGATACATAAAACTTAGGTGTGCATTGGTGTTTTACCTGCGTGTATGTCTGAGTGAGGATGTTTGGTCCCCTGGAACTGGAGTTACAGACAGTTGTGAGCTGCTATGCTGCTGCTGGGAATTGAACCTGGGTTCTCTGGAAGAGCAGTCAGTGCTCTTAACCCCTGAGCCATCTCTCCAGGCCCAGTGTATATACTTTTATGAGCTAAACATCTACGAAGACTCCCCAAAGGCAGGGCTGTATAGTCGTGCTTTGTCGAGAGACTTCATTCAGGACACGTGACTAGGACGATGTCCCCAGACTCGCTGTCCATTCTCAAGGCCATAGACTTTGGCAGAGTAAGGAATCCACTGCTCTTCTCTTGGCAATAGACCACAATGGATTATGTGTGTCCTAAGATCATCATGTTTCAGTATCACAGAATTGTTTTTACCTTTCCGAACTTGAATCTCCATGTTAAAATGTAGCCATCTTTCTGGAGTCGGTAGATATGAGGCAGAGGAATGACTGCGTGCTTGAACCAACACTGCTGCCGTTCCTTGCTAAGAAGCAGTCCCTCACATAGACCCAGCCTCAGGCTGTAAGATTCCTGAGCCTTGCCAGGAGCCTGTAACCTTGGGGCATGAGGGTCCTGAGGTCCCCGGGGCTTTCTTTCTAGCACACACACCATCTCTTGCTTCCATTTATCGTCTTGCCTTTCTTTGCAGATGATATGGCTGAACTTCTCCTAGGGGAGTCGAAGCTTGAGCAGCACTTGAAGGAGAAGCCCCTGCGCCAGGGAGCCAGTCCCCGCGGCCCCAGACCCCAGCTCACTGAAGTGCGCAAGCATCTGACTGCTGCGCTGGACCGAGGGAACCTCAAGGTACTGTGGGCCTCTGGGACCAGAAAGGGGTGGTGGGTGGTGCTGCCGTCATCTCCTGGGACAGTGTGAGCAGGGTATGTTTGCAGCACACCTGTACAGTGCTGGCATTGTCCTCTTCAGCAAGCACGCTCCCTGCGCGATCAGTACACCCACCCTCACCCACCCTAGGCTGCCCGGCCTGTGGGACTGCCAGCCTTGCAGGGGTCTCTGCAATGCCACATTCTTCTGAGTTGGGGGATTGTTTCTCCCCAGGTTTTGAAACAGTCTCATTATTAATTATAATTCAACATTAGTGCCTAGCTTCCTACTTAAATCACGTGGTTAATGAATGTCATACACCCTGTAGCCAGAGCTGATGCCAATAGGCCAGGTGTTGCCTCATTGTGGAAGAGAGCCAGGAACCTCCCCCACCCTTGGCTACCCCTTCGCTACCTGCTGGTCCAGGCCGTCTCAGCACTGCCCCTCCATCTTCTGTTTCTGGTTTCCGCTGCTCAGCCTGCTCCTTTTCACACGGCTCTCCTCACATGTTCCCTGTGAACCTGGCCATCCCTATGTCTTTCACAGAACATGGCTCGCCTTACTTGCCCTACCCCTCCTCTAGCCCTGGGGTCCAGCCTCTGCCACTTCCTGACATCACTCTCAATGTATTAGTTTCTTTTCCTGGTGATAAAATCCCCCAACAAAAGGAACTCAAGGGAGAGAAGCCAAAGAAGGCAGCAGGAGCTTGAAGCAACTGATCACATCCACAGTCAGAGAGCAGAAAGCGGCGGACGCTTGTGCTCAGCCAGCTTTCTCCTTTGTATACAGTCTTAAGATCCCACCACAACTAATCCCTCGTGCATGCCCAGATGCTAAATATAGCTCACACAGGTGTGCCTGGAGGCTTGTCTCCTGGGTGATCCCAGAGTCTGTCACCCTGGCTTAGCTGATGGCACCTCCTCCGGCCTGCCTGTCTTATGCTCTGCCCTTCCACTGAGGACAACAGTTTCTAGGGAACTTTGGAAGTTATGATTTCTTCTTCCTTTTATCTGATAAGTTGACTTCATCTTTCTCTTTCTGTCCCAGAATCCTCCTGGGCTGCCCTGGCCTTTGCACTTTTCTGTTGTGCACCCTTCCTCCCCTCAGTCCCAGAGAGACCATAGTCTTTTTTAAAAAAAAAATTATTTTTATTTTATATTTATGTGTACTTTGCCTACATGTATGTGTGTCTGTGTAACATATGTGTTCCTGATATCCTCAGAGGCCAGAGGAGAGTGTCAGAGCACCTGGAACTGGAGTTCCGGACAGTTGTGAGCCACCAGGTGTTGGGAATTGAACTCAAGTCCTTTATAGAAACAACACAGGCTCTTGACCACTGAGCAGTCTCTAACGCCAAGGCCATATTCTTTTGGAATTCTAGATTGGAAACTTGTGCTTCCTGTCAACTTGCTGTGTGGCCTTGGGAGGTCCCTTTCTCCTCTGGCCCAGTTTTGGTAGGTTTGGAGTGGGCTTTTTGAGATGGTCCCTTTGGACTCTCCCAGTTCTTGTCTGCTTCAAGCTGTGATCTTCCTCTGTCATCCGACTCCCTCCTCTGCGTTGTTGTAACAGGTCTTGGACAATTTTGGCCCAAGTATTCCATATCATGGAACCTCTCAGAGTGAACAGACTCCGCATCTGCTGCGTGAGCTGGCTCTAGAGGCTAACTGAGGACTTCATTGTCACGTAGGATGCTCAGGGGATCAAGGACACACTGCTTCAACGGGAGCCTTTAAAAGCTGGTCTTTGAGATCTCCTGAGTAAATTGGAAGCATGAGGACCATGGGAGAGGGCTGAAGGGGATGGGAGAGGAAGGAAGGGGAGCAGAGAAAAATGTAGAGCTCAATGAAACTAATAACAACAACAACAATAATAATAATAAAGCTGGTCTTCACTTGCTAACTCGTGGCCAGTGCTGGGCCTCCCCTCACAGTTAGGGTACAGTTGTCTGCCTGGCATCTTTTCTTAACCGGGGGCACCTGTTGACTTTGGTGATGGGTGCTGATCAGCAGGAGGGGGAGGAGGAACAGTGGATCCCTGGGGCAATGATGACAACCGGTCAGACCCAGTATGGAGGTATGACTCTATGAATACGTATTAAGAGGAGACATCTAGTTCATTTCTTTTCCTAACCCCTTACCTTCTTCTGGGAACATTAGTCATCCGTCTTACATCTCTGTTCTCCATCCTTTGCAACCCCGTGTGGTAGTAATGGTGAATTTCATATTGGAATTCCAGACTTAGTTTTAGTCTGGCTTTACAAGTCATGTGATCTTGGGAAGTTCCTTAGTCTCTATGAACTTCCTCTCTCTCAGGACTGTCCTTGGGTTCAAGTGTGGAAGTTCTTTAAAACTTTACCATGATACACCAGATGTGGGTTATCTACTGGTATCTTACTGCTTTTACTGAATTTTCTCCAGTTACTGGATTTTACTGTCCCCTGACTTATAAAGAGTGTTCTAGAGCTGCATGTTCTCTGTTCACACTAACATGACTCTTCTTTCCTTGACCAAGAGTCCATGAAAAGAGTAGATCCAACTAGGAATGCGGCCAAGGCAGATCTGGGGCCAGAGGTCAGAGGACAAGGAAGCAGCCTATGGTGGGCAGGGCAGCCCTGGTTCTGTGCGGGGCGCCTCTCCCCTCAGCAGGGAAGCTCAGTGGCTTTGGCCTCAGCTTGGCTGTTTGTTTGCTCATTGTACAATGCTGTGGATGGACTCAACCAGCAAGGTCCTCCCAGACCAGCTATCCTGTGCCTCTGAGCTTGTCATTTTCTTCAAGCTGATTCAGATGGCCCTTCTGTTTCCTTTTTGTATTCTGTGTTTTTCTTGTGTAAATACATGCCGCATAAAATTATTTTTCATCTAACCATTTGTAGGTGTATAGCTCAGTGGCAGTAAGCAAGCCACAGCCCTTAGATTTTCCCAAACAGAACCTCCATCCCCATTCGGGGAAGGTGCCAGAGGACTCCCTAGGAAACCGTTCTGGTGGTTGAGTGCCCCTGTAATGGCTCTCTCCCTTCACAAGTCTGCTTTAGTCTTTGTCTTCAAAGACACTTCTGAGTTCTTATACAGCTATGTCTCCCTTGGGCCACCCCTGACTCCTTTTGCTGCCATTGGCCCTTATTGTTCACCCTCTCATCTGCTCCAGGGCAGCCTGCGGCCTTCGTTCCCTTCTGAGAATCACCTGGAAGCCGCCCTAGCTGCTCTTTTCTACTCTGTGTGGTCCCAAGGGCCCTGCCATCCCATCCACTAAAGCTACTGGCGTGCTTGTTTCTAGGTGTACATAAGTTTAGCCTTGCTCAAGAACAAGTCCTGGGAGAGGAGAACGGATGTTTCCTTATCTAGGTAGCTGGGCGCTTCCTCTCTCTTTGGCTGACAGGGTGTAGGGGAGGCCAGCAGAAGATGAGTCTGGTAGATAATGGGGGAAGGGACGGGCGGAACTGTGACCCTTTAGCTGTCACAGAAGGGGGACCCTGGTCAGTGACCTCAGCTTCCCCATCATGACTGGCTCCCTGCCTTCGTACCCTTTGGAAATCTTGACTTTGTGTGGTTTGGATTCCCTCTTGGGTATCGCTCACTACCTTGGGCAGGACCCACCTGGATGTCAGGCACCTCCCTGTTTTGAGACAATGCTCATATTCTCTACTTTGCCTTGGAAGCCTTTCTTCCTCCTTGATCCAGCCCAGGCCAGTGGAGAGCTGCAGGGGTTTGTGTAGTTTAGCTTTATTAGGGTGTAAGTCACATACTGGGCCAACTATTCACTCAGAGTATACAGATGAGAGACTCTCATGTATTCCTGAAATTGTGCAACCATCAACGCTGTTGATTCTCAGACATTTTCTTTCATTAGCTCAAAAAGAAGCCCCGTACTCCCTGATGTCAGCCTCAGGCACACTCATAGTTATGATTCTGTAAATTCAACCCTTCTGGACTTTCCTTACCAATGGGGGTCATCTTGTTACATGTATCAATAATTCATTTTTTATTATGACAGTAATAACTTTATGGCTATCTCATGTTTTGATTGACACTTGGGTTGCTTGCACTTTGGGGCTATTGTGACTAATGGTAGCTCCTGTGGAAGTTTTCCTGGAGCAAGCAGCAGGGCCCTAGGGAATACTGCATGTAATCTTGTAGGAATTTTTTTTTTCTGTCTTTTTCCTTCTAGTCAGAATTCCTACAAGAATCCAATCTGATCATGGCCAAGTTGAATTATGTGGAAGGAGATTATAAAGAAGCCCTGAACATCTATGCCCGGGTGGGCCTCGATGACTTGCCGCTGACAGCTGTACCTCCTTACAGGTTGCGGATGATCGCGGAAGCCTATGCTACCAAAGGTGAGGACCGCGTGCTTTCCTCTAGGCCCCTGCTTGACCGTTGTGCTCTTGACTGGCGATTAACTTGGTTATTACCAGCAAGGCTACCAGGGTCAGTCCTACTGTGTGTGCTGGGTGATGTTAAGCTCATCACCTTGTTTCCTCAGTGCCTTGTTTCTATAGTTTCCACCTTTTGGTAAAATTTCTAGATACCATGCTGTCTATGCAGTGACTTTTTGGTAATTACGTGGCCGCACAGCATATGTAGGAATCCGCTTTATATGGTCATCTGGCCACAGGACCAACCATGTTTTATCCGCTTTATATGGTCGTCTGGCCACAGGAACAACCGTGCTTTATCTGCTTTATATGGTCATTTGGCCACAGGACCAACCATGTCTTATTTGGTTTATATGGTCACCTGGCCACAGGACCAGCCATGTTTTATTTGTTGGTGCTACATTTGGGCTAATTAAGGCCCATTGCTGATTTCATAGCCATCACTGTAGCAGCCCTCTGAAGGATCTGCATTCAAGAGACAAGGAAAGTGTAGCTGTTCTCTCCTGGCGTGAAGCAGTTTGCGTGTGTGAGTGTGCGGACAAGAAAGATGGGAGGCGGGGTGTCTGCTATCTGGCCAGTGCTATTGCCAAGCTGCCGATCCCTCCTCTGTGGTCATATCTGGTCATATCTGTGCCATGTGGTTAGAGGAGGGGGGTCAAACCATGTGCAGAAAGCACTTACCATGGCGCCTGGCCCCTACTCGGTGCTCAGTAAGTGATGCTTTCCTGCTCATCCCAGACAATAACCATGTGAAGAGACTGGGACAGCACCGCCTTCCCAGAAGGAAGTAGGAGAAGGCTCTCTGGGCTCACGGGGGAAGGGGATACTCAGAACTGGACTTCCCAAGGCTACAGCATTCATAAATGGGCAGCATGAAGCCTTTGCTTGGCCTCCAGCCTCCCGCCTTCCCAGGTACATGTTGCACCTGACTGTGGCTGACCCAGAACAGGGAACTGGCCACTTGTGTGCTGCTGAGATGTGGGGCCGCAGCTGGCCCATCCTGTCTGACTGACCCATACTCTATGGCACTGAACAAGGCAAGCCCAAGACTTACTTCTGAAGAGATTTCTGAGAGGCCTCATATCTTTACTCAGTTCCCAGGAGCCTCCAAAACTTCCCAATTCATCTAATTATCTAAATGTTCCTGCGTGCTGGGCAAAGGTACCACTGCTCTTGACAGACTCGAACAGTTTAATGGGCATGGTCCTTTGAGGCTGTCTCCTGGGTTCTGAGAGTATCTGTCTTTGTTTGTCTCTGTCTGAGAAGCAGGGGCCTAGGGGCTGTACCCCAAGTCTGTCCTCTCTCTCTGGTGCATCGCACCCCCTAAGAGTCTTAGGCTGCTAGAGCTAGCTGTGTGTGTAAGCACATGCGAATGTATGCTCACTCCTCCAGGCCAGGAACAAAATTGTAGAATGAGCGAATCTTGCTTGGGTAGTTTCCAGTTAATGACCAGCCTGGGGGCTGGTGGGCTGTAACCGGGAGTTGGTTTGTTGGTTAGGGCTCCTGGGTGGTTCTGGGTCTTCTTAGCGTCAGAGTTCAGGCTTTTTTCCTCCTCAGTCTAAAAATGGAAAAGTGAACGTTGTCTGTCTGCAGGTCACTGCCTGCCCAGTCTTGTGGTCCCTGAGTTTGGCCCTGAGAAATAATGTACTTAGCAGTGGGCACTTAGATACAAGACTGACACTGGCTCTTGAGACCTTGGCTAATGAGACCTGTGGCTTTTGTTAGTTTCTGATACCTGCAGGCATGGTACAGAGTCATACATGTAGTGGGTCAATGAATAGTCAGTTGGCCTAAAGGAAACAGCAGCAGTCTTGAAGGACCCAGACGCTGAGAGCCTGGATTGCTGCTGAGGGGCCATGCAGAATGATAGTGTGAGCACCAACTCTTAGTATCCGCTTGGGCCTGTCTGTCACTGCCACATGCTGGCAGCGTTACAGCTTGTGTCCCTCAGTGTTCCCTTTGTCAAAGTCTCCATGGTTTATAAGGATTGTATAAAATTATCTGTCAGTCTGTCTATCTTAAAATGTTACCTGACACATAGTATAATAGTTAGTTAGGTTGGAGAGATGGCTTAGTGGTTAAGAGCTCTTGCTGTTTTTGCAGAGGACCTGGTTTTGATTCCCAGCACCTACTTGGTGGCTCATCACCATCAGTAGGCACATATGTGGTGTCTATCATACATGTATGCAGGCTAAACACTCATACCTAGAAGAATAGAATAAAATAAAAAAAACTTAAGAAGTATCAGTGGAGAACTGGGAGGGACCTGGAGGTGACAACCACAGATACCTTGCCCACCCAGTTCATGGAGATGTCCAAAGACAAACCAGTTCTTTGGGGAGCTCATGAGATATTAGCTCTGTTTCTTTACCAAGATCCTAGAGATTTCCCAAGCGGAGACCACTGACTGGGGAGTCTGGATTTATGGTGTTACAGGTATCCTTAAATCAGAAGAAGTGCTTTGCTGACTGGAGGCCTCCTGTGGTGAGGTTATTTTTGTCAGCTTTAGAGTTGATCCTTACTGTCTTAGAATCAGAAGCATGTAACTCTCTACTGTCTTCTTTGGAAAGAGAGGAAGAGCTGTCTTGTCAGGCTATAGCTAAGTGGCAGGAGCCCCATGGGTAGGCATGCCTTCAACCTCTACCCCTCTGCGCTCCTGCACAAGCCGTAGGCAGAATTATCTAACACTTTCTAGGTGTCTCATGGTGTCACAGGGGCTTACTTGACCAGGGTTTTCCAGAGACAGCAAATGTCATTGGACCCACAGCTGGAAGGCTGTCCTCTAGCCAGAGAATGTTAGCCTTTGCTTACTGAGAAGCAGAAGCCAGTATCAGTTCTCAAGAACCTTTTGTGGGCCACAGTTCCAGATATATATGTGAGAGGGGACTGGGTAAGATTGGTAGGAGTGACATCCATGGCCCACATGATACTGAGTCTTCTTTGCCCTTCATTTGTGTGTCTTACTCAGTGTTCACGGTGCCCATGATGCTGACCATTGTTCTTTCCATTTGGCAGAGGAGAAAACCTGGCCAGGGGAGGTTAGATAACTTGCCCAGGTCCTCAGCTAGGAAGAGGTTGAGCCAAGATTTGACTTTAGAGATGAGTGCAGAGCAATGCCTTCCTTTGAGTGGTTTGGGAAACGCAAACTGGTCAGTATTCAACTGAGCCATCTCTCCAACCCAAGAGGAATTTTTTTTCCTTCCTTCTTAGCTTACTTCTTACTTACTTACTTTCTTTTTTGACATTTTTTGAGATTATAATTATATCGTTTCTCCCTTCTCTTTCCTCCCTCTAAACCTTTCCATTTACCCCTCCTTGCTCTTTCAAATCCATGCCCTCTTTTTTCATTGATTATTGTTATATACTTTGTACGTATAACATAGATATTCCTAAGTATATACATTGTGTGTGTGTGTGTGTGTGTGTATTCTTAAATATAACCTATTCGGTCTGTATAATGTTACTTGTATGTATATTTCAGGGCTGACCATTTGATATTGGATAACCAGTTGGAGTGCTCTTCCCTGGGGAAGACCATTTCTTCCACTCTCAACATTCTTTAGTTGCTTGTAGTTGTGAGGGTTGAGGCCCTGTGGTCCTTTCCCCATCTCCTTTGGCATAGTGATTGGAGTTATCCCTGTTCAGCTCTTGTTGAGGCAGTTATGCTGAGCAGACTTTATGTGTGTAGCTTCTAACCTTTGCTAGGAGACACAATCTCACAGCAAACTCCCTGGTCCTCTGGCTCTTACAGTCTGTCTGCCCAAGGAGAATATCTTGATGAGAAAGTTTTCTCCTTCACTCTGTGACTTCTGTCCTAGTTGGGGAAACACACTGTGCTGGGAACCTTTGTAGAACCGCTTCATTGACTCTTCCCTATTCCTGAGTTTGACGTCTCTGCCTTTATTCACAGGGTCTGGAAGTCCAAGGATTGCGGGCACAGTATCATCTCACTGGCTCTCGTTCTCCTCGTCTGTAGAGGTTGATAAAACAGTGTGTTGGGGAGGGGTGCACATCAGCACTCGGTACACCCTTTGGCAGAGGAGCAGATTTGCTTGTTTCTGTTCCAGTTGTCCCTTGGGCCTGACTGCCAGTAGATGTACCTCTCCTGACAACCTAAGGAATCCAGTTAGGGGCAGGAACACTCTGCTGCCTCTTGGTCATACTTCCTGGATGTGTTGGAGGGAAACCGCTAAGGGCAGCTTATCTGATGATGAGGCATTAAGAGCTGATAAGTTAGGTGCCAGTGCTCAGGACAGCTGGAGAGGTATCTAAACAGGGTTGCTTGGGGGTGGGACCTGGCTGTGTGCCCTGAACCTCATTAATCTTGTCCAGGACTGACTTGGGAGGCCTTCCATTAATGATTTCATCACAGAAGGCCTTTCATGTTGGGATGTGCAGTCAGTTCAGGAAATATTTCTTCGGGAACAGGCATGCCCACAGCCCCACACAACTTCCTTCAGAGTGGGCTGGAGACACTGGTGAGGAGGACTCGCAGAGGAAGGGAAATATCCTTGGGCCGGGCTTCTCTTCTCTTCTACCGACCATGAGCAAGGGGCCCGTGCTGTGGTGTTAGCTAGTTTTCTCTACAGACTGCAGCATTCCCAGACCACTCTGCTTTCTGGCAGTGTGTGAAGGGTAGCAGCAGCGAGGGGTGACAGCTAACCCATGTGCAGGCTCCCCTTCGCAGAACGTCTCAGCGCTTGTCGCCTGCTTCATTGCTTAGAACCAGCGCAGCCCTACACCCTCCTCCTGATTGTCCACTGTGCTTTAGGAGTCTTTCTATAAAGCAGCATGTGAGAGAAGGAACTGGGGTGTCTGCCTTCCACAGTGGGCTGCACAGAAGTTAGGAGAGCTCTCAGGCCAGACTTTTCACAAGTCTGCCAGTTTTCCCAAAGCGTGAGAGCCATGGTCTTTAAACAGGACGTGTTCAGAAAGGTTTGTGTTTAGTCAGGCTCGGCTGAAAGCACTGTGTCCTCACACACCCACACACTCAGCTCACTGCGATCAGCCCGTCGGCCATACCCGCAGCGTCTGCCAGCAAAGGAAGAAGCTCCTGGAATCGCTGTTTTTGAGGAGCCTTCCCCCAGAACAGGGCCAGGCTAAGTCAACACCTCGGAGATGATCTACGGATGACTGGCGTTGACGTCAGGCACTGCTCCTTTGCCACCACACTTTCTTTAGTCCTGAGCACGTGGGTGCTCTCAGAAAAATGATAAAAACAAATTGAATTGGGAATTCTTCAGGTAGTGGGCAGCTGTGACTTGAATATCACCATGTTCAAAGAAGATGACACATTAATACCACTGAGGAAGCATTTATCTTTAATTAGGATTTCCCTCTCAATTTGAAAGAAAACAAAACAATGAAAACATAACAACTCCCTGTGTCAGGAAGAGATGTGCACAGAAAAGGTGGGAGAGGCGGTACAAACCAAAGCCAGCCACTGATATTGCATCCATGGGGCTCTCTGGACACGGGGCCACAGCTCTTGCCCAGGTAGACATGAGGGAGCCGTGTCTGGCACACTGACCTCAGCTCAGGCAAAAATTCCTTTGAAGTTCTGCCAAGATTTCTTTAGATGAAAGAAAATCCAGCTCAATCCCAGTGGCATCTGGGTCCTTCCAGACTGATTCTCTGGTCACCTGCCCTCCTGCGGTTCCGCTTTGAGTAGGTCACCTGTCCTTCTGCTGGTTCCTGTTTGGGTTGGTCACCTGTCCTCCTGCTGGTTCCTATTCAAGTTGGTCAGCTGTCCTGTTGATTCCCATTTGGGTAAGTATAAGTGGAGTAGGTCTGGGCTCTGTGTCTCTTGGATTTGATGCTCAGGACTCAGCCAGGTCCTCAGTGATTCTCGCTGGCCCTGACAGCTTTGCACTCCCATTCTTGACGGAGTATACATCCCATCATACCTATGATATATACGTATTGTGACAATATCCAGAATGGGCCCAGCGTGGAGCATGTGAAAGGGGGTAGGTAGCCCACTTCAGAATCCGCGAAAGGGCAAGTGCCCATGACAAATGCCTGTAGTAGTGACTCTTCTGAGTAAGACTCCTCAGATAGATCCAGAGCCTTCTATTCCCTTTCTTCATTGAGGCAGCCCTGACAGGCAAACGGGGGAGCCAGCTAACTGCCCTGTGACAGGCCACTGTGGCCTTCGGAGCAGCCTGTCCAGTAGGTAGGAAGAACAGTCTGGGGAGTTGAGCGGCTCGAGGGAGGGTTCTAGAGGAGATCTACATCTGTCTGGCCTCAGGCTTTGGGCGGTTAGGTGGGAAATGGCAAGAAAATGAGTCAGTCTGCAGAAACTTTTGTTACAGCCTCGGCTTCCTTGGCTGTCTTTATAAAGAGCTCTGGGGCAGGTGTGTAGACTGAGAAGGCACTTGTCCTGGGAACTCAGGGGTATCATACGGTGTCAGTCCCTGCAAAGAAGCTGCAGGATCTGGCCAGTGCAGAGCTGGAATTCTGTTGTGTGTACATGACCCTGAGGTCGGACCCTGATTTGTTCTGGTTCTGTTCTGTGACTTGTAAGAAATTTAATCTGACTATTGTAGTTTTTCTCCAACAAAATGGGGCCAACAGTACTCTCACAAGAGTGTGGAGAAGACCAAAGGGGATAAGTAAGAAAATGCTTTGTAACACACAAATGTTTCAAGCGCAGGACCTTGTGAGCGTCATCTCAGTGCGCCAGAGGTGGGAAACAAGATGGCTGCCTCCTCATCACTCCATGTCTTCACATCCACACAGCAGTGAAGGCTTTGCCCTTGCACACTTGTTTGGTTGGGTTAGGTCTCACTAGAGCTAGAGCCAGGAGTGGTGCTTCGAGCTGTCCCTGGTCTGAGTTCTTGACCCCTCCCCTCAGTGTAGACAAATGTATGTGTATTATATCCAGTTTGTAGATGTGTCAAAAGGACTTGGGCACATCATCTCCCCAGAGGCGTAGTTATTAGCAATCTATTGTGTTCTCCAGACACTCACCATACTTACTTGCTTGAGTTTGGGTTTTTCTATAAAAATGGGATTTTTTGTTTTGTTTTGTTTTTCGAGACAGGGTTTCTCTGTGGCTTTGGAGGCTGTCCTGGAACTAGCTCTACATACTCTGCTTCTGTATATTTCCACCTTTGCTAGAGTTCTTGAATACCTATCCCAATGGCAGATATATTTCTGTAGTTTTTAGCAGTTATCCAAGTTTTCATTGTGTGGGTAAGTTGTCACTATTTGAACACAGCTCTTGTTTTTACCTTTTCATCATTATCCCTAAGACAGTCATGTGCACCTCTTAGCTTGGGCTTTGTGTTATTCCTCATGGTTTCCATAGGAAGTTCCCAGAAATAGAGATTCTGTGTCAAAAGAGAAGGATTTCTAGATTGTTCTGCAGAATGGCCAGATTTGTGTTAGGATTTGAATATGAAATGCTTTCCCAGGCTCATGTGTTGAAGCTTGGGCCCCAGCAGGTAGAGGTATGTTGGGATATAATGGAAAGAAAGAGATGGGGCCCAGGTAGAAAAAGGGGGTTTCTGCCAGTCGGTGGTGGTGCATGCCTTTAATCCCAGCACTCAGGAGGCAGAGACAGGTGGATCTCTGTGAGTTCAAGGCCAGCCTGGTCTGCAAAGTGAATTACAGGACAGTCAGAGCTGTTACACAGAGAGACCCTACTCAAAAAACCAAAAAAGAAAGGGAAAGGAGCTTCCTGGAGGACTGCCCTGGAGAGGTACACCTTGTTCCTGCCTCCTTCCTTCTCAGCCCCACTGCGCCCTCTCCACATGGTGTCGCCATTTGGTGGACCAGGTAACCCTGAGCTGAAGCCACTGTGGGCTGGGAGAAACCTGCCCTCCTTTAAGTCAGTTTCCTCGGGTGTTACAGCAATGGAAAGCTGAGTGGAACAGATTCTGTGCCTGTCCTCCTTCCCTGTGAGGGTCAGCCTTCTCTGTGTGGCAGACAAATCGTGCCTGTGCCATATGGCCTAAGGCGGAAGACAAATTTCTGTCCCACCATCTTTCCAGAATACTGTTTATAGCTTAAAAATGTGTGTGTGTGTGTGTGTGTTTGTGTGCATACCACAGCACACATACAGACGTTGAGGACAATATTCAAGATTCAGTGCTTTCCCTATGTGGGTTCTGGGAACTGAACTGAGGCTGTCAGGTTTAATGGAAGTGCCCTTACCTGCTGGGCTTTCTTTCAGGTGGTGTGCACAGCTTTAATCCCAGCACTCGGGAGGCAGATGAAGGTGGGACCTCTGAGTGCAAGGCCAGCCTGGTCTACAAAGCAAGTTCCAGGACAGGCTCCAAAGTTACATAGAGAAACCCTGTCTTGAAAAACCAAAAATAAATAAATAAGTAAATAAATAAATAAATAAATAAATAAATAAATAAATGTTTTTAAGGAGTAATGTTGCTAGAAATAGTTGTGTATGGGTTGGGGTGGGCATGCATTTTCATGTCCCTAACTAGAAATGTATGCAAGAGTCACTGCATCATGGGGTACCTCTGACTTTATCGTTTTGAGGAACTGAAAACTGTTTTCCAAAGGAGTTTTACCTGTTCAGAGGTGATTTTTCCCTTACCTAGTGGCTATCAGTTGCAAACAACTTCCTTGTTAGGAGTGAGATTTTGTATTCTCCTGTGTGACGGGATTTTGTCTAGTTTGACCTTACAGGTCTTATGTGTGCCGTCACAGTCTCTGTGAATTCATGTGTGCACCAGCTGTGTTGTGTCTGGATGGCTCTTTCCCTGGAGTCACCCACCATCTCCTGGCTCTTAGAATCTTCCCGCCTCCTCATCTGCTTAGACCTCTGACCCTTGAGGAGAGGAGTTTGATAAAGACACCCCATTTAGGACTAATGATCCAAAGCCTCTCACCCTGGGCTCTCCACTGTCCAGTTGTGGGTCTCTGTTAGCACCCCACACTGCAGGAAGAGGCATCTCTGGTCTATGGGCGTGGCAGTGTGTTAGCACCACACACTGCGGGAAGAGGCGTCTCTGGTCTCTGGGTGTGGTAGTGTGTTAGCACCACACACTGCGGGAAGAGGCGTCTCTGGTCTCTGGGTGTGATAGTGTGTCATCAGCAGTTGTGGGTCTGACACCACACACTGCGGGAAGAGGCGTCTCTGGTCTCTGGGTGTGATAGTGTGTCATCAGCAGTTGTGGGTCTCTCTGTTAGCACCACACACTGTGGAAAGAGGCGTCTATGGGCTGGCGGTGTGTTATCAGTGTTGTTTTGTTCCATGTTCCTAGAGCACAGTAATCGTAGTTTTTGAAAAACTGAGCTTTGTTAAGGCCAGTGATTTTCTGTTTTTGGTTTTGTATCTGAAAATCATTGGCTAATTGAAGCAAGGAAGATTTATTCCTTTGGTTTATTCTACAAGGAACTTTGTGCTGTTAACTCATAAACTTAGGTCTCATAACTCCATCATGAGTTAATTTTTATTTTTATTTCTTATGAGGGAAGGTCCAAACTCATTCTTTTGGGTGTGGAGTTCCTGTTGTTTTAGAACCATGGTTAAGGCCATTATTTTCCCATTGAATTGTCTCCCATGCTTGTTGTTGAACATAATTGTGAGTGCTCCTCTCTGCACTCCACTGGCCATGGTGTCTGTCCTTTGTACTGAGCGGTCATCATCCCTGTAGCCTTGGATAAGCCTTGGACTTGGGCAGTCTTCTGATTTACTTTTCTGGCTCAAGGTTGTCTCAGCTCTATTGATTCCTTACATAGCCATATAAACTTTAGGGCAGAATTTGAACAGTATTGTCATCTTCCAATCCATGAGCATGGAGTGCTTTCTTTCACTTAAAGCATATTGTCTAGGTTCTTTGAGAATGCATCTCTTCTATTTCCTTTAAACATATTACTCTAAGCACTTTATTCTTTTCTCTGTTACTGTAAGTAGGATTGCTTCCCTGATTTTGTTCTGAGATTGCTCACTGCCATGGACATGCGGCTGGGTTTCTTGTGCTTGTTTCATGTTCCACAGTCCAGCTGAACTCTTTACTCTCATAGTCTTTTCAAGGGATTTTATTGTTTTCTGTTTACTCTTGTGACACCTGCATACAGAGTTTTACTTCTGCCTGCCTGCCTGCCTGCCTGCCTGCCTTCCTTCCTTCCTTCCTTCCTTCCTTCCTTCCTTCCTTCCTTCCTTTCTTCCTTCCTTCCTTCCTTTCCGTGCATAGTTGCACAGGCTGGTACTTTAGAGCTGACGTCCTTATTGTGTGGAAACCTTCCGTCTTTTATGATTAAGCTTAGGTCACCTATTGGGTTTTTATTTATGACATTATCAACTCCAAGGACTTCTCATATTTCTAGATTGCTGGATTTTTAAAAATGTTTTTATTTGTGCTAGAGAATTCAAGGCACTTTTTTTCCTTATGTAATTTGTCATGTAATTTGTGTGCTTCATTCTCTTAGTACAGTGATTGGCATATGCTAGATCAGTCTTGCATTCCCAGGATGCCTCCCAGGTGGTCATGGTGTCTGATTGTTTTCTGTGTGGCTGAGGATTCATGCAGGCCACCCGTGCCTTCCATGTGCTGAGCTTGCCCCTGCTATGAAGACACTGATGTCAGAAGATAGCTTTGTGGAGCATGCCCTCTGCTTCGGCTTTTTGGCATTGCTTCTTATTTCATCATTCATATGAGCCTTGGCTTGTCATTTATTTATTTATTTATTTATTTATTTATTTATTTATTTATTATTATGTATACAATATTCTGCCTGTGTGTATCCCTGCAGGCCAGAAGAGGACACCAGACCTCATTACAGATGGTTGTGAGCCACCATGTGGTTGCTGGGAATTGAACTCAGGACCTTCGGAAGAGCAAGCAATGCTCTTAACCTCTGAGCCACCTCTCCAGCCCCCTTGGCTTTTCTTCTTAGAAGGATTTTGATTGTTAATCCAATCTCTTGCTACTTTGTTGCCTTAGATTTTAAAGCCTTTACCCAAGTTCTACATTTCTCTCTATATGACATCTGTTGTCATGTCGGGGTTTGTTGTGCTGTTTTGTTTGTTTTGACTTTCTTTCGGAGACAGTCTCATTCTGTTGCCCATGCTAGCCTTGAATTTTCATCCTCCTGCCTCAGCTTCCTGAGTAGGTGGAACTAACGCCATGCACCATCCCACTATATGGCACCATATACCCAGCTATATGGTGTTTTTTTCAGAGGAGCATGGAGCCACTAGTGACAAACAACCATGGCTTTTTAGCTGGTTCCATTTTCAGGGTTGACAGCTTCGAGAATACTCTGTATTTCATCCTTTAGGGATAAACTGAGTAGTGACTTGCCCCATGTGATAAAGCAGACTCAATACACATCATAGTCAAAGCAAACAGCACTTCCTGTACATGCCATTGATTGACAGCGTCAGTCTAGCGGTCAGATTCTCCTTCTCCTCTTGCCAGGAAGCTGCCAGCTATTGGCAGATTTTAAGGAGGAAGAATGGGCTTGCATGAGTGTATAGGAAGAGTATCTTTCTGGTGCAGGGTGAAGACTAGATCGGAAGGAATTAAAGACTGTAGGGAAGAAGGCCTGTGGGAGACCGTGAGCTGGCCCTGGGCCCTTTCTCCATGTTCTTTATTCCAAAGGCTCTGACTTCTGCTGTTTCCCTGGGTTCATCAGTTGATTTGTGCCTGGCTTTGGCCACCAGGAGGCACTGCTGGAAGGCATTGGGTAGGATGACTTTAAAGTCACGGGATGTCCAGCTCCCTACAAATGAAACTTCCCTCTCTGTTTTAACTCCCACGCAGTGCTCCCTGTTTTCTGGGCTCTTTCAACTCCACCTCCTCCCTCTGGCCTTTCCAGGCTTTGTGATGCGGCGAGTTCCTGCTGATGCTGGTTCTGGGGTGGGGGACCATGTGATTTTTCTCCTTTCATCTCTTCTGCAGACAGTTCCAAACATTAATTTCCCTTCATTTCAAAGAGCTAGCATGCTTTCTCTCATTGGTCCTGACCGATACCATCAGTAGAGCCAAAGCCTGGATTCCAAGTACAGAGGGCTGCACCAAGGCCCGAACAGATGGTCCTGGTCAGAACCGGGAAGCTTCTGAAGGACACTGGGAGGAATGTGAAGCCGCAAATGGTGGGGACAAGCTGCAGGTGTGTGAGGGGCTAGTGAGGAGTGAGTGCGGGGAGGAGGAAGTGGCTGCTCAGTCCACTGCACAGGGAACAACTGGAGCCTCTGGGCTGCACAGGAGGGGCGTTTCCCTGGGCTGCAGGAAGTTGCAGGCTGTAATTTGGGATGGTGAATTCTGATCACCTGGGGGTGCTGTCCTGGGAACCTGACCACCTAAAAGGATTTCTAGGCTACTAGTTTATTGGTCGGATTAAAGGATTCTCTGCGGGTAAGGCAGGGTGCCTGACATTCACACAGAGTACTCAGGGAAAGAGGAGAACAAGGACTGATCTTGGTGCTACCAGGAAGTAAGGGTTATCTGTAGGTCAAGTGCTCCTGGAGCTCTGGTGACACGAACTCCCCGTCAGTATTTCCTGTTGTGGCAACTGATGTTCTATATGAGGGCAGCACACAGACAGTGACCTGAATATCAAGCAGGACAAGTCAAACTGAAATTTAAACTGGATCTTGGAAAAGTAACATTTGACCAAACAAGTAATCTTTTTCCCAAACTCAAAGCATGGGTTATTAGTGAGTTTTCTGCTAAATGTAGGCACTCGTTGTTTTTCTAGATTGGTGGACAGTAGCTCCCAGATGGTCAGGCTGGCCACCTATCCTGCTGTGTCCACCCACCCTCTTCTCCAGGCTGCCTGCCCGCCCACTCACCTGCCCTCACCTCTTCCAGGCCCAGTCCCTAACTGGGTTTCTCTTCTTCCAACTTGGTCTTATTCTGCTACCCTGAACTGGGTCCAGCCTCAGCGACACTGCTCTTGCGTATAGAGCTCCTGATCCCTCCTCTATGGTTAGCACAGTCTAGTTTGGCACTCAGCTTTCGTTTGATTATTTTACATCTGCCACTTGCCTCTCTCCAATAGATTGTACAATTAATTAATTCATGGAATCAGCAAATACGTGCGCACACGCTTAGGCTGGGCGTTGAGGCTGGGCTTGTCTAAGCTGCTTGCAGCAAGGATAGAGTCTGCCACATAGGGTCCCCGCATGAGACTGTTTATTAAAACTGCCCTGGCATGTAGGGGTGCACTACTCAGATAGACCCAGGTTGTTTAATCCGAAGTTTCCACTGTGTTTGAAATCCTGTCTACTTTAGATGACATAGATGTGGCCTTCGGCAAGCTTTAAAGCACACAATCCTGTCTGTAGCTCCTCTCCTGCCCACAGTCACCTTCAGAGTCTGGACTGCCTCTCAGCCTGCTAGGCTAAAGGGCTTCTGTAGTGCATTGGCTCCGGCACTGTGTGCTAGTCACTCAGAACTTTGTTCTTGGGAGTCAGCTCCATCCTTCTAGGATCTCGTAGGGCCCTGGGCTTGTACAGAGCTGGTCTGATGTGGACTGTCACCTGGCCTGGCTCCTGTGTTTTCACTAATTGGATCTGAGTGTGAGCCTTGCTGATCACAACCCCTCCTAGTCTCATTTGGCTGCTAGAGCATGTCTAGTGCTCATCCTCTTCCCCCAGATATTCATGATGCTCTGGAAAAGAAGAAAGCACACACACACCCATATTTGGAGAGCTCTGAGCTCTGTTGGGGGCGGAAGCAGAGCACCGGCTGTTCTGTGGAAAATGAGGGTGTTGCTGTGTGGCACGGAGTGTAGCTGTCCATAGAGTGCCGGGGAGGGTGCAGGAAGCTGAACCCCTGTCCAGTGCCCTGCCCAGTGCCCAGCAGAGATGGCAACTGCCGTGCAGAGCATGCTGCAGTCTCCCAGACAGACAGGCCTCAGGTTGCATAGGGACCAGTGTGTCCCAGGTTCTGGGGTGTAGTACCAGATTACTGGTGATGGTTACAGCCTATAAAACATCCTTCAGGTGTGGTCTAAGCCCTTGCCTCTTATTCCTGTTGATCTTTGCTACCCTAGGAACTGGCATAGATAGAGTCCCCATTTTAGAGAGCTGGTAGGTATAGATCCATCAGTCTGCCTCTTCACTGTTATGTCACCATGAGATCGCAGGCCCTTACTGACAGAGAGGCTGGTTCTGGTTGCTGTGAGGTGCATTGAGCAGACTTACAACCATTGTAGACCCTACATGAGGGAAGGAAAAACAGCCTTTCCTAAGATGACGACTTCTTCTTCTTCTTCTTCTTCTTCTTCTTCTTCTTCTTCTTCTTCTTCTTCTTCTTCTTCTTCTTCTTCTTCTTCTTCTTCCTCTTCCTCTTCCTCTTCCTCTCCTCCTCCTCCTCCTCCTCCTCCTCCTCCTCCTCCTCCTCCTCCTCTTCCTTCTCCTTCTTCTCCCTTTTTTAAGGATATTGGGGGCGCTTTGGAGCTCAGGACACACTAAAAACCTAGAACCCAGAATTCCATAGCAAGTCAGTGGGGGCCACATCTATCAGACTCGACTTTTTACAGCAGTCGAGGTTGTTCTGCAGCATGATGGCAGCTGCCACCAGGGGTCGCAGGAACCCTGTCAAGGCTCAGATAGGAACCAGTGTTGCGTGCGCAGTTGCTCCCTTCCAGGTGCATTCCACACCCCACTCCTAGTATCTGCTTGTCACTGTGTCTTAGCTCCTCATGGTCCCTGCCCTGCCACAAGGCAGGCTAACATAGTGCCCGCCAGACCGAGTTGGCATTTGCAATCTCAGAGATTGGCATAGTTGTGATGCCAGGAGAAAGCTGAAATTGCCTGGTGTCTCTGTTAACCGGAACTTAGTGAGGGACACACAGCCTATCTAAGAGGAAGCTGCACAGCCTGCCTTTGTGCAGCCAGGTCACACCCAGACTTATCTACCCATCTTGGGCAGAGGACCAGACTGCTGCCAGTGCCCTGGGGACAGCTTCAGCAAAGACCAAGTTAGCACAGGGACCTTTGTGCCAGGGTAGAGAGCCTTAGCAGGAGTCGTGCCCTGTATCCTCCTGGGTAGAAAGTCCCGGAAGTTAAGGATGCCCCTGTGGAAGGCCAGGCATTTCTTGATAGTTTTGAAGACAGAATTTCAAATTTTAGGAACTGCATGTTTGCAAATGGCCATGCCCTTCTAGGTGAGGTCCCAGAACCAGTTCTCTGTTGGGGACTGTGGTACCAAAGTACAAAACTTGGGGTCAAGAATCAGGGTGGGTGTTGCTAATACCCTATGAGACCCTGGGCACAGCCTAAACTCCCTGTGCATAATGCTTCCCTAGTTCCCGAGGGGGCAGGGGACCATAGAGGCCCCATTGTTTTTCTTTGAGAAGCTGCGTTTCTGCATTTGAAGCTTTGAGATCACTTTGGGCGATGAAAAGAAAGTTGTTTATAGGAAGTTGATGTGTGGTGGGTGTGGAGGCAGGAGTGGGTCATGCAGAGCTCCTGTGTGGACTTTGCTATGGTGGGAAGCCGGCTATGGGGAACGGGACTTGTGGGAGGGATGCTGCCTGGCCTTGATGGGGCGGAGAACTACTAGCGAGCTGTCCATCCCCTTTACCTCCCCTCCTGTTCCCACTCTAGGGTCACGATTCCCATGTGCTGGGAGGCTGCATGCTGTATGGAATGGACCATGCCTCTCAGGGTGCTGGTCAGAGCTTCCTGTTTATATTTAGACGCTGTAAGGAGAGCGCGAGTCCTTTCACTGCCACTGGCCTACATTCATATTTAATGTCGCTTGTGTCTCTCGACTTCTCATTGGTTTTCCTTCTGGAGGCAGCAGAAACTCGGTTCATAGAAAGGTTGAGGACAGCGCTCTCAGTGAAAGTCTGCAGAGGTGTCTGTTCTGAATTCATTTAATGCCTTTGTATGTGCATGTCTGTGTGTGCACATGTCCGGAGGTCAGAGGGTATCTTGCAGGAGACGGTTCTCTCCCACCATGTAGATTCCAGGCATCAAACTCAGGTCAGCAAGCTCAGATTTGGGTGACTTTATGGCTGATGTCTTACCTGCTCTGTTGCATGGTTGAAGAATGTCTCCTCCTCCTTCCACTACAAGTGGCTGCTCTGAGACTCCATCCCAGCTAGGACAGCACATCTCCTTGCTGCTCACTGGAGTCTGCAGCGAGGCAAGGACAGTTGCACGTGTTTCCTGGTCACTGTCACCCTTGCTTCCGTTTTGCATTGCAGAGTCCCCAGTGTGACCAGTCTTCTCTGGGAACACATGAGCCCCAGCCACAGTGACGAGGCCTCACACTGGGATCAGGGTTCTGTGGCAGCTGTGCTAATCGCCCTTAACTCTGAGGGGCTCGAATGTGGGCGATGGGTACTTTCTGCTTGAGGCTTTCCTATATTTTTAGATATCCCTGAGAAGAAAATGGAAGGGAGTTGTCACTGGTACCAGGAAGATGCCTGCTGATGAGGGTGGTAACGGTTGGCTGAGTGTTTTCTGAATGCCAGGCACTGACATTGTCACCGGCACAAATGTCACTCGGCACATTTGTGTGATGTGAGGAGAAACAGTCTCCAAAACGTTAGACAGCAGGCCCCTGACTGACAGGGCAGTTGTTTGGAGAAGCAAGGGTTCGAAGCCAGCTGTCTGCCCAACGTCCTGCTCCTTTGCCTCAGTATTTTGAAGGTCTATAGTTAGATGGTAGGTATGGTTTCTTTTTTTCAAACAGACCTTAAAAATAGCACGACAGGAAAGAGTTGGCCAACATAACCCACTAGTCCACGTCTTGCTCTGTGGCCAGGAGAATGAAAGCATAGGTTCCCGTGAGAAACAGTGCCTGAAGGTTTGTGGCAGGACTCTGGATAAACAAGAGTGGAAATAAAATCCAAAATTCAGCAGCCTGTGAATGGATAAAGAAATGAAGCTTCTACATAGTAGGATTATTATTTGGCAATCAGAAGGGATGAGATTTTAAAAGTGAATCGTGGTCATCATACGGTGCTGGACCAAATGCAGCTCGTAAGGGGCTAATCTTGTGTCTGTGCACTCACCCCAACTTCAAAAGTAATAAAGCTGGAATACTTGCTAAATAACTGCAAACCTTGAAAATATTTTGCTAAATCTAGCTAGACACAAGAGATCAAATCCCATATGATTCCATTTTTATGAGCTGCCTAGAAAAGGCACATCCGTAGAGGCAGAAAGTCGGTGAGTGGTCCCAGGGTCTGAGGAGGCTCAGGAAGGAACTGCTGATGGCGGCTTCTTTTTGTAGTGATCAACTGCTCCGGAATTATCTGGTGATATTCCATTGAATTATGTACTGTAGTTCGTTTTATAATATTTGAACAGTATCTTGGCCAAGCTGTTTAAATATTGACAAGCATCAGAGCAAAGGCTATGATGCTCCTGCCTGGAGCCTTTCCAGCCGCTGTTATCTAGGGCAGTGGTGACACACGGTGTCAGTCACCGCTCACTCTTGGGGGCTTGCCGTGTGCCAGGCCCTGTCTCCATCATTTCCATGCTTTTGTTTTGATTATGATGATGATTGTTTCAGACAGGGTTTCTCTGTGTAGCCTTGGCTGTCTTGAAACTCATTCTATAAACCAGACTGGCCTCGAACTCACGGAGATTTGCCTGCCTCTGCCTCTCATTTAGCAGTCATGCATCTAATGTCATCTGTGTGGCTTGAGCAAAGGAGCCTGCCTTCACAACCCACGTCCTTGGCCATTCTAGCCCTAGGTCAATGCGTAGAGACTCTCGCGGCAGAGACAAGTGTACTGGAATGCCAGACTCAGACTGGCTGGACCCTAGCTCTGTCCTTTTGTGTCATCTTGGATGAGTTCCTGTCACCTCAAGGCCCAGTCCCTCTGTCATGGAGCTCTCAGAGAACTGGCAGGTAGCACTCAACAGCTGTTATTATTGCTATATGTTATATACATATTGGTATATTGTTATTAAATGGAAACGTAAAAGAGCATACATTCAGATTACGGACTCTCGTTTCATGAGTATTTAAGGTTGAATTAGCATCTCATTTGCTTGCAGAATTATAGAGTGGGAAGAAACATTCACTGAAAGAGTGTTTGCTCTAGCAGGTAAATCTGAATCCAGGATTGGCTTCGCTTCTGGAGGTGTGTGTGTGTGTGTCCCTGGTGTACACATGTATTTAGCTCCTGAGAAGGATATGCCGAGCCTAGAAGGAAAACAGTTCTTGGTGGTCCCCCAAAGGGGTCTGCCATGGGAGCCAGGAGCCACTTAAACTCAGAGAAGCTGTGGGTTGACAGAAACCTCACAGGAGACCCCTGACAGCTTCTTTTCCCTCATCCCCCGCATGTGGTGTTTCCATGGTCGTGTCCCCTCGCCATGCCCCGCACACCTCATCCTCCTCCCCCCCCACACACACACCTGATACCTGTGGGAACCCTGAGTCTAGAGGCAAGCACACGAGTTCAGCAACTCCGGGCGAGCTGCCTTCCTATGACTTTGCCTGTGAGTCTCGGGCTCTTCCTGGACTTCCTTTCCACTTTGGAACTTGAGATCCCCTAAGGTTGTCTTACTGCCTTTGAAGCCTACACTGTGGTGCTGGGTTATCAGAGACATGGACTTATACTGAAGTTGAGTATGTCCAGTTACAAAGTCCTACAGAACCCCCCCCCTCGGGTTACAGCGGCCTCAGGATGTGCCTCCCCTGTGTTTGAGTTCCCCAGCCGTGGTTAGGATCACCGAGAGAGCAATGGCTGCTGCTGTAGTTAACAGAATCTCTGTTACATTTATAGCTTTATTGCATCATATAACTGAGAAGTTGTTATTCTCTTCATGTCCATGTGGCATTTAAGAATTAAAATATCAATTTGACTGTTCAGCCCTCTAGTGCAAGTATTGTCTCAGTGGTTCATAGCACAGAAGACCTGTGGTGGTCCTGGTGGTCCTGGAGGTTTGGATTGCTCGAGGTGGGGCAGCTCTTGGTGGGAGAGAAAATCAGCACTGGTTCATAGGATTCTGTTTGAAGCTCATTTTTATTGCCTTGCAGGGATTGGGCATTGAGTTCACTGTTGTTAGCTGCTCAGTAAAAGAATTGCCAGAGGGCTTTGTAGTTACAGGGAACAGGGTCAAAGCAAGGTGATGTTATCATTGTTAGCTGTGGTGTCCTAACTCCAATCATATCTACAAATTCTATGAGCACCTTCCTTGTAGGGTAGCTATGGAGATCAGAAACTGCACATCGAACCCAGGCATAGTGCAAGGTGCTGAGAAGGACCTACTTAAATGAACCTTAATTAGCGTGGGGCAGTCCTATACCCAGGAAAGAACGGGGGCTCTCAGATAAAGCTGGACAGGAGAGAATTCTGTAGTCCCACCTAAACAGAGCAGTGCAGAGGCTGGACAAGTTGCCCTCAGCTTGAGTCTCAGCTATCCAGCACCCTGTCCAGTAGACTCCCCCTGACCTTCCAGTAATGTCCTCCCCCTGGTCTTCCAGTGGTGTCCTACCTCCCCCTGGTCTTCCAGTGGTGTCCTCCCTCCCCCTGGTCTTCTAGTCGTGTCCTCACTCCCCCTGGTCTTCCAGTGGTATCTTCCCCCTGGTCTTCCAGTAATTTCCTCCCTTTGGCCCCTTATACTACCTTAGCTTTCAGCATTGCACCCTGCACAGCCTGGGAAGGGCATGGCCCCCACCCAGTGTGGGGCTTCCTCTCCGGCACCTGGGCAAGTCAGTTAGCTCCTTGGAGACTCTGTCTCCCCACATATGTAGGTGCAGATATTACTTGCTGAGTGTTACTAAATAGCCAGTTGTGTGTGGAAGAGCTTTGAGAGCAAGGGGTGTATAATCCAAGTGATTTTATCATTATGAGTTTACAGAAGGACCTGCCAGATCCTGATCCCTCCGTGGAACTTCATCCGGTCACAGGGAGATGGATCATAGACTGGCTGGGTGGGTGTTCTGTGTTTTTGAAGCATAGCAATGTGGTCAGCCATTTATTATTAATGCTTTAAACCTGGTCTTGTTGCCAGATGCATTTTATTATGACTTGACTGTGGCTTGAGTGTGTCCCCCAAAAGCTCTGTGTGCTGCTTCCTAGGGTGGTAATACTACTCGATGAAGGAATGTCAAGATGTGGGAGCTAATGGAGAATGATTAGATCATTGGGCACCAACCTGGGAAGGTGCTGATGCAGCTCTTAAGGGACCAAGGTTTCTAGTTAAATAGAATGCACTTGGTCCTTTTGCTTCTTGTCCCACCATGACCTTTCTTCTGCCATGATGCTGCCCACCTTGTTAGGGTGTAGTTAGAAGTGTCTCTCATCAGAGCTGAGAAGATGCTAACACTGTGTTACTGAACCTCTGACTAAGTCATCGGCTTTTCTGTATAGTGCCTAGTCTTGAGAGAACAGATGAATACACACTAAATTTCTACCCTTTTGCATACAGCTTGATTTGGAGAAGCAGGTATTACTGAGATCTTACTGAGGTGTTGGCATCATAGAAGCCCTTTAGCAAGTCTGACCACCTCCCCATTTTTGATCATGCATTTCTCGGGGGGGGGGGAAGAAAGTCACTGAAAACACTACTGAGGATGACTGTTATACTGATAAGGCTTCATCTCAGTTTCTAATGGGAGCCAATCTGGGCCCTGACCTAGGACTTTGCCTCTCAGACAGAGCTGATGTGACCCTGGCACTTGAAAATCACGTGCCAGTCCAGCTTTTGTCAGATACCTAAGGATTCTAGAACTGAGTTGGTTGTTAGAATTCTGCCTGTGCTCTGATACATGCCCAGTGCATGTAGAATGAAAGGCATGGTGTTGGGGGAAAGAGAAGCCACCATTAGTTTGACACCATGAGGGCCTTCCGCAGGCCAAGGGAGACTCGTTCCTGTGCACTCATGCAGCCCACACCTCAGGTGCTACAGACTTGCTATCTAGATCATGATCCCACCCGAAGCACTGTGCCTCCTCTGCTGTGAAGGGCAGGTTGCGGAACTGGTTAAATACCCTTACTAGCCATGTGTGACTTCTGCTTGTAGACCCAGAGGACTGGCTTTTGGCTCTTTGGAACCTACTAACATACAAGGATCATCAAGCTGTATTGAACAGATGAGGTGTTTCTTTGGTTTTGGAGCTCTGACATGTCTCTGGATAGCTTGATAATTGCCATGGGCTTTAGCTGCCAGAGTCCAGCCTGCAGGAACACAGTATCAACCAGTGGGGTCAATTTTTCTTGATCTTCTAACATATTCTGGGGTATTGGTTTGGTTCTCCTTGTATTAAACTACTGGTTTTAGCTCTTACATTGTTTGGTTGCTTCTTATCCAAGAAAAGACCAGACTATGGAACAGTTTCTCTCCCTGCCCTCTCTCCCCCCTCCGGTAGCTTTTAGTTTAGTGCTAGTGAATGTAAAGAACAAGATAGAGCTGAGACCAAGCGCTTGCTCACTTGCCTTCAGTGGTTCTGAGGCTGTTGTGTAAATGAGGAGTCTGGGTTTTTTGTTTTGTTTTGTTTTTTCGAGACACGGTCTCTCTGTATAGCCTTGCTGTACTGGAACTCACTCTGTAGACCAGACTGGCCTCAAACTCTGAGGTCTACCTGCCTCTGCCTACCAAGTGCTAGGATTAAATGTGTGCATCACCACAGCCTAGAAGAGTCTATTCTTTTTTATCATTCATTTTCTTAAAAAAAAAAAGTTAAGAAGTTATGGCAGAACTGGAAGAAGTTACTTGATGATTTGCACTGTGAATAAATACTAAAACTTAGAATTAAAAATTTAATTTTTTTATTTTTTTATTTTTATTAAAGGGCAAGTATTTTACCCTTTAAACCATCTCCACAGAGTTTTGAGTTTTTACAAAACTGTAAACACTCAGTTCTAGGAATTCAGTGAAGCTTTCAAGTACTTCGTAATACAAACTGCCCACAGCCAGTGATAAAGTCAGAAAAGAAGAACCATATAAATTAACAGACATAAGGGGGAGAAATGGGTTTCCTTTCAGAAAGTATGTAAGTGAGAACTCAGTGGAGCGGCGTCTTTAGAGGAAGAACGAGGGAGAAACAAGTCACCAACCTTCAATTCCCTTCCCAGTGAAATAGTTCCAAAGATGAATATTAATATCTCACCTCCCAGACATAATCCAGCTAAGAAATCAGCAGTAGTAGGACAATCTCACCAAATATATTTAAGGAATTACTTTGAGCAGAAGAAAAAAGACACCAGAAGGAAATGTGAATCAACATGAATGTTTAGCATAAAAGAGCCCAGCTATATTTGCTGAAAATAGAAGACTAAGTTTCTTTAAAATATAATTGACTACTTAATACAAATACTAGCGATGAGGGGACAGGTTATGAAGGTTGTTCAGAGTATGCGAAGTCATTTGAAACAGATCACAACAATTAAAACCAAGAGCAGCAGACATCATTTCTGCTAGTAAGTTAACAAGTGAGGTAAATACAGTAGCCAAATAGAGGAGAAAGAAACAGAACACGGGCACGTGGGACAAATACAAAGTTCACTAAATGTTACTGTGGGGGTCTGTTTGTCTTTTGAGACAGATCTCACTGTGTAGCCTAGGCTGGCCTCACATGCATAATCCTCAGCCTCCAGAGTACTGGGATCATGGGCATGTGTCACCAGGTTTGTCTGACTGTAAATGTTCCAAACACTTAAAACTAAACGGCCATCACAATGAAAAATAAGGAAGGTTCGAGTGTTGACTATAGGAAGTAGTTTAGAAAATAATGGCACAGTAGGTTGAGAGGAAAAGGGATGAGACAACTACTATGGTTACATTAACCAAATGAGAATTGGAGGAACTGGGTTAAAGTTGACAAAGGTGGTGTTGAAGCAAAGAAGTCAATCTATTAAAGATTTAATAACAATTCTAAAGTTTATGTGCCCAGTAGCAGAGCTTTAAAATACATGAAGGAAAACTGATGAAACTTCACAGAGAAATGGGAAGATATACAGTTATGGTCGACTCAATACCACTGTTTCAATAAATGTAGAGCAGGAAGACACATCAATAAGTTAGAGAAAGAAGGCCAGGAGCACAGTGTGTTGACTTGACCCAACCAACCTGAGTGTGACATTCCACCTTACAGTAGAATATACATTCTCTTCTAGCAAAAGACTTATAAGAGCAACTAAGTCAGAAACACATCATGACAAAGGTAGAAGAATTCAGCTATGTTCTCTAGTGCCTGTCAGTGTTTCTCAAGACTACTGATTGCAGGAAAAAGCTCACACTTCAGAAAACTTATTTCTGCTTACTGTTTATTATACAAAAAGAGACAGACTAAAATCAGTAAAGGTAAAAGGCATGGAGGAACGAGTTCAGGAAAGAACAGGTTCCAACGTGGAGTTATCCTCTCCTTTCCAGAGTCCTGCAAGCAGCCCTCAGTTCTCCCAGCCGTGAGTGTGACGGCACTCACCAGGCATCGGTGTGAGCATACACAGATCACTGTAACAGAACACAGTCCGGAGATGCACGCATTGGTACCCATATAATTTCCCACAAAAGTGCATCTCATTGGGAAAGGAAAGTCTTCAGTTATGTGGAATTAGAAAGCTGGAGGTCTGTTCGCAAAGAGGTCAGGTCAGTCTGTACCCTGCAGTGTATGTAAAACTGACGGCAGTGTGGGTCACACTTCTGGGCTCCAATTCTAAAGAACACGCAGAGCAAAGCCTTGTTAGCCCAAACTCAGCCCAATTAAAGAAAACATCCAATTCTAGAGGAACATGCAGGGCAAAGCCTTGATAGCCCAAACTCAGCCCAATTAAAGAAAACATCCAATTCTAGAGGAACATGCAGGCAAAGCCTTGTTAGCCCAAACTCAGCCCAATTAAAGAAAACATCCAATTTTAGAGGAACATGCAGGGCAAAGCCTTGATAGCCCAAACTCAGCCCAATTAAAGAAAACATCCAATTCTAGAGAAACATGCAGGCAAAGCCTTGTTAGCCCAAACTCAGTCCAATTAAAGAAAATATGGATACCTTTGATTTCATCAAAAGTTTATTTCTGCTGTTTAAGAAATGTCCTGTTTGCATGGCACAAACAGATCATGGTTGATCTCTATCTACCCAGGGAAAATTCCCTGTTAAAAAATGTAAAGAGAGGTGGGGGGGGGGGGGGAAAGAGGAAGAGGAGGAGGAGGAGGAGGAGAAGAAGAAGGAGAAGAAGTAGTAGTATTCATAGAATGAAAATATTTCCAAATCACAAATCTGAGCATCTATATCTAGAATATACAAACACTGTCAAGTCAATAGGAAAACTAGTAACCCTGTAAGTGGATTAAATATTTTAAGACACTTGACTAAAGAAGATATGTAGATAACAAATAGGCACATGAACAAATGGGTGCCTGGAGTCAGTGGTTGTGGAAATATGACTCTTAAACACAACGAGATGCCTTTTACTGCCCTCTGGGGCAATGCTGTGTAAAGTCAGACAGTAGCAATGCCAGATCTGTGGAGACAGGACGCTCACCCATGGCTGGCCAGATGCAGAAAGCTGAAGCTAGTTTAGAAAAACAGTTTGGCAACTAAAAAATTAAGAAGAAACTTGTCATGTGATCTAACAATTCCATCCCTATATGCCAACCAAAGAGTATTAAAATATTTCTCTACAGGAAGGCTGTCCGTGAATACTCACAGCTGCATTTTTCATAGTAGCCAGAGTGGGAACGACCTGCGTCTGCACTGGGCAGTTGGGTAGAAAATGCAGGCTGTCGGAGCAGTGAAAATACTGTGAAAAGGACAGACAATAAAAACAGCACTGAGACTTTCTATATCCTGGATGAGCCTGGGAAGCATGCATTCAAAGAAATATCTCCCAAAGGCCATATGTACAACTTCATTTACATAAAGTTCCAGAAGGAGTAAGCTATAGAGATCGTAGATTGATGGTAGTCTAAAGCTGAGGGCAGGACTGGGAACTGACTTTATGAGCAGAAAACAGCATTTGAGGATGATGATATTATTCTAAATTCAAATTTTGTCTTAGTTTGGGTGAAGAGACACCATGACCATAGCAACTCTTATAAACATTTAGCTAGAGCTGGCTTGCTGTTCAGAGGTTTAGTCCAAAATTGTCATGGCAGGAAGCTTGGCATCGTGCAGGCAGACATGATGCAGGAGAAGGGGTTGAGAGTTGTCGCAGGCAACAGGGAGAGACTGTGTGCCACACTGGCTGTAGCTTGAGCATGTAAGACCTCAAAGTCCTTCCTCCAACAAGGCCACACCTTCTAATAGTGCCACTCCCTATGGGCCAAGCATTCAAACACATAAGTCTGTAGGTGATATTCCTATTCAAACTACCACAAATTATAAAGTCTTTGAATTTATTTAAAAAAATTGAATACATGAAACAGGCAAATTTTATCTCGTGTATATTCCACCTCACTAGTGATATCAGAATAGTGTACTGTGATCATGACAGCATACTACTGATAAAAGAGCAGACAGGTCAGTCAGTAGAGCAGAGCAGGGCTGAAGGCCAGACCCACCCAACCGCGTCAACTAGGCTTTGACAAAGGCAGGCTTAATGCCAGGACTACTGAGTACAGATGCAGAAAAATAAAGAAGAAAAACTCAGCCATGGGCCTCAAGTGTTCTAAGTGTCAAAGCGCAAAGCTGTGAAACTCCTGGAAAATAACACAGGAGAAAGCTGGGTGACTTTGTGTTTACCAGTGAGGTTTAGTTATAATATCTAAAGTATAACCCATGAAAGGAAAAGTTGATAAAAAAAGGGATCTGCTGGTGTGCTTCTAGTCCATTCTGAAGGCCTGGGAACCCGAAGGCCAGTGGCATAGGTTTCAGTCTGAGAGCCAGCAGGCCCCAGGCCAAGAGGAGCCAATGCTGCTATTCAGGCAGGAAAGGCCTTGCTTTGCTCTATCCTAGCTATTGTCCTGTTCTATCCAGGTGACTAGAAGAGGCCTGCCCACTTAGGGAAGGCAGCACGCTTACTCAGCTTACCAGCCCAAGTGTAATTCTCATCCAGAAACATCCAACAGACACACCCAGAATAATTGTTCAAACGTCCTAGCACCCCATTGCCTGGTGATGCTGATGTATACAAATGACCCTCATAGTCTTCAGGACTGAAGAGCTCGTGGTGAAGGGCCCTCTCAAGGTCACACTGAGCTGTGTATTGTGAGTGGCCTCTTCTGTCACTGTAAATGTTCCTCCTGGGGCTTCATTTGGATGCTCCATTTGTCTTTAAGAGAAAGGACAATCGGAGTATGGTGTCACATGCCTTTAATTGAGAAGCAGAGGGAGAGGTAAGTGGATCTTTGTGAGTTCAAGACCGACTTGGTCTACTTAGGGAGTTCCAGACCAGCCAGTACTGCACAGGGAGGCCCTGTCTCAATTCAAGGAGGACAGGGTGGAGGGTCCAATTCTCCATCAGCCTCTAACGGCACAGACCATTTTCTGGTCCTCCAAAACCTAAAGCTAAGTCCCATGAAAACCAGCTCATCCGGTTTCTGACTTTGCTTTCTCTTAGGACTTTGTCTAGAGAAGCTGCCTGTGTCGTCCTCAACCAGTAATCTCCACGTGGACCGGGAGCAGGATGTCATCACCTGCTACGAGAAAGCCGGGGACATCGCACTCCTGTACCTCCAGGAGATCGAAAGGGTACGTAAGCACCATGTGTTTGTTCCAGCTGCTCTCCTCCCCAGCTCTGCACCCGAGTCATATTATGGGTAGCTGTAGCCTACCTCTGGAACACCATTGACATGCCTGCCTCTGCATGCGAGCTCTGCTTGCATTCCTGAATGTTATGAAGAAAACGGTCATAGGTGTGGCATCTGTGAAAATAAGTGGGTCAGTGTGTTTGTGCAGATACGACAGTAAGGGCTGTCCATACCTCTGGCACACTGGGATTGGCCAGTCACTCTTGTTTTCCTGGTGTAGACTCATATCTTTGTGTGATCTTCATACCAGCAGGTATTTAGCTGCAGTTTGGGCAGCTTTACCTTGATAGTATGGTAGAGGCTTGCCAGGTTCTTAACTAGTCTTTCTGGAGTAGAGACTGTCTCCTGAGACTCTCTGGAAAGGCCATAGCAGTCAAATGTTTGGTCTGTCTCAGGGGAAGGAAAAATGGCAGCTGACAAGAATGTCACACAAGCAGAGACTGAGTAAGCAGAAGAGGCTGGAGGAGGGATGGGGTCAGGGATGGGGCCAGGGAAGGAGTCAGAGATGGGACCAGGGATGGGGCCATGGATGAGGTCAGGGACAGGGTCATAGATGGAGTTAGGGAAGAGGTCATGGATGGGGTCAGGGCCAGGACCGGGGACAGGGCCAGGATCCGGTCTAGGGAGGGGGTCTGGAATGGGGTCAGGGATGTGGTCAGGAATAGGTGGCCATCTTACCTGTTCAGAGGGATCACTGTCTTTCTGGTCTGTTCTTTACTAAGCTCCTTCACAGCTCAGCCTCAGTTTCCCTATCTATAAAAGGCTCATACAAGTAGTCCTGCCTCATGAAGTTATTGCAAGAACTCTATAAGGTCATGTGGATAAAGACAGTCTGGATCCAGGAACATACTAGATTCTTGGTGTCACTAGTTTGTAAAGACACTAAGTCCTCACCATTTCTTCTGTGGCACTTTCCTGTGGTCTACCCAAAGCTGGACCGATATGCACCTGTGGGATTGTTGGAAACAATAACCAACCTTGTAAGACTTGAACGTGATCGGAAGGTTTGCTTTCCATGAGCTTTCAAGGCCGTGTTTTTCCATAATGATTAGAGGGTAGAGGAACTACCTAAGCCCTTTTTCCCCTGTGTATACAGCTGGGAAGTAATCCTTACAGAAATCATTTCACAGTGTGTTCATGGGTGTGGGGGGAGGCGGCCTTGTCTCTGAGCAGGGAAAGAAGAAACTCAGGAGTGGCTGGGAACTGCTGAGACTCATTTGACGCGGGCCTAACTAACCATGACTGTAAGACACAGGTTTGGGGAATTCAGGTTGATGTGGCTCTCTGGCCAGTATGCTGTCCCACTGGAAGGTTCTGTGAGGAGTGAATTTTGTTGTTGTCGGAAATGATGGTACAGGCTGATTTTGAAGACTGTATTCCTCCCCTGCCGACCTGCCCTGACGGGCACATGGCTGTAGAAAACCCAGTTCGTCCCAACTGAGCTCTGCTGCTGACCATATATTTTGGCTTTGATCAGAGACCTTCATTTCTCAGCTCACCATCTACGTGTCCACTGTGGAGCTGCCCTTCCCTGGCAGGGAGAGAGGGATTCATTTGTCACGTGTGTCTGCAGTGACACAGGATGGGGTCTCCTGCCTTTTGTAGTAATTCCATGGTTACTGGTGTGTTCTTCAGCTGGACAGCAGAGGAATCCATAGCCATGGAATCCAAAAGAACCCTCCCTTCCTCCCTCTTCCTCACTTCCTTCTGTTTTGGTTTAAGGGAGTTAGGTTTTGAAAAGAAAGTTAAGGCCCCGGGACACCCAGCAAGTTTGACCAATTAGAAACCAGTTCTTGACTGACACCCAGTACAGGGCTCACCTCACCAGTTCTCATCTCAAGGCCGCTGTGTGGCACTGAACTGTCTCCTCCCACCCGCCACGCCCACCACGCCCGCTTGTAGAAAGCCCTCCACAGTACTGGACTGTGAGAACCCTGACCCCCAGAACCCCAGGCGAGTACTTCTCCTGCCTCCATCAAATCTCAGCCTCTCTGCATGGCTCTTTCTGGCTCTGATTTTTCAGTACCATTTCCTTTATGGAAACTTTGGACCTGCCCAGATTTAAGCAGGGAGGGGGGTTGACCCAGCCGAACATCTGTTTTGACTGCAGTCGGTACTCAAGACGTTTTATGTTGGGCAGTCTAGAAACTGGGGAACCTGGGCTGCCTGGGAGTTTAGGGTTTCATTGACCTTATTTGTTTTTAAAATTTGAACTCGGTTGACTTGCTTTTGAACTTTTAAAGAGTTCTGCTGGAGTAAGAACAGAAATTGACTCTGAGAGGAGTAAAAGCCTGGGCAGGCCTGGGACAAATAGTCTTACCTTCAAGACATCCCAGGAAGAAGATCTGATGCGCCTTCGCCTTGCCAGGCACTGGGCAGAGGCAGTGCACAATGGCTTCTCCTGCCTCCTGCCACCCTGAGGTGAGGCAGCTGCTCTTTGTCAGGATTTATTGTCATTTTATTTATAAGAATTGGCTCTTAAGTTCATTCATTAACAGTAAAGCTTTGGGAGAACTCTTAAGGTTACTGTAGTGACTAACGGTTTTCCAAATCTGAGGCTCTGCCATTCTCTGAATCTGCCTGCAGTTGGTCTTTTTGTTCATCCCTGTAGGAGCTGTACAGAGGGGCAGTGGATGGCGCTTCAGAAAGGGGTCTGAGCTTGTCCTCCTCTCGAGTCTGCTGGTGTCTGCTGGGAGAGGCAGCAGAGCAGCATGGCGGAGGGAGTTGGCACTGGAGTCCTGGTCAAGACTCGGCTTAGCTGGGGAGCTTTGAGCATGCCACCTAGCCTGTGTGTGTCCCGTAGCCTCATCTGTAAACAGCCATAGGAACTGCCATGTAGTATTCTCTAGTGCATTGCTAGCATGCAGCAGATGTTAGCATAGTGTTCATTACAGCCTTTAAACGGTCCAGGTGTCTAGATGAAAATCTGGACCATTACAAGCACATTGTCTAGTTAGGAACATAGTGACACGTTTATAAAGTATTCTTTTGGGGTCATGTGATTGCTCTGTCTGTACTGAAGCCTGTTCTTCCTGTTCCTGGGTTCTGGATTGTTCTTTACACTCAGATGGACTTGGCCTGTTCGTTTATTTGTGCTTCACTTTCTGTTTTCACAGCAGACTAGGACTAGAATTGTCTAATGGCAAAGGGTTTGAGATCCAGCATTCCCAGGGATGGTGGGATGCCAGGTAGCTGGGTGCTGGCCCCAAATGTGGAGGCAGGGTCAAAGGAGATGAGTCAGTGAAAGCTGTGTGTTCAGTGTTTGGTTAGGGTTGTCCTCGTCAAATGAAGGTTATAGAGATCTGGACCAATGATGTTCTCTGATAGTTTGTTTTCTGAAAGAGAATAAAATATAGCAAATATTGTGTGTAAAATAATTTGATCAGACTAATCAAATCCAAGCAAATAGCATTAACAGTGACATATGGTGGCTTTGATTAGTTTATATTCAGATAGTGGCAGTGTGCCAATAGTAAATAAAGTTTTCTGCTCTGTTAGGCCCTTCTGGTGGTGCAGTGATATGGATAAAGATGACCTCATCCTTGCTGTCATAACCCAAGCCCTGCTTTTTGGCACATGAAGTCATCCTGTAGCTGGTAGCATTCTAGAGCAGGAGCAGGGCCAGGGTGGAGCTCTGCCTTCCACTGACAGTTCATTTCTTTACACCTGGTTTTGGAAGAGAAGCTAACGCTACATTGCAAGGCACCTGTACCTGTTTAGGGTCCATTCTAGTGCTAAAGTTCTGAGAAGAAACACCAGGTCCCCAAGTATTGCAGAGCCCAGCCCAGATTCCTTCTCCTCAATAAGCTACTCAGGGACCACAGGTCACGACTTGAGTTATGATGTCTGCCCTACAAGGGAGCTTGAGTGGCACAGCTGAGTGAGACGGATCCAAAGCTGGATCAGATCAAGGTCACTGTGTGTCTTGAATTCAAGCTGGAATTGAAGCTGCCGAGAGAGGCAGGGCTTGAGTTAAACACATAAGCCACTGAAGTGGCTTTCACATGTGAGGCAGCCAAGACAGCGTCCTTCTCGCTGTCTGTTTCCTTCATTCACTCCAGCTTAGAGCACAGGTCAGTACACGAACACTTCCTTAGGGAATGTCCAGAAAGGAACTGGCCAGCCTCTGCTCTTGCACCTATGATTTTGAGCCTGACATCTGACTGCCTGGACCTGTGTCCTCCACAACATTCTTAGAACTCCAGACAGGTCCAGTAACCAGAGAGGAGCCGTTACTTGTATTCACGACTGTGCCTTGCTATAATGCCTTTTCCTTCCAAACAGTAAAGTATTCTTTTTTTTTTTTCTTGGTTTTTTGAGATAGAGTTTCTCTGTGTAGCCCTGGCTGTCCTGGGAACTCTCTCCATAGACCAGGTTTAGCTTGAACTCAGAAATCCACCTGCCTCTGCTGGGATTCCAAGTGTGCGCCCCGCCTCCCGGCCAGTAAAGCATTTCCTATCTGCCTTGTTTTCACTTTGTTATTAGACTTGACATCACTTTCATAGTTAATTACTATTTCGGCTGATGTCTTCCTATTGGGGCTAACTGGGCAACTTCCTCCAGGCAGCTTTTCCCTTGCTTTACACAATATTTCCTAGGGGCGAATCCCCAGAAGTGGGGTATTTTACCATGCTCTTTACCATGTCTTGGGGCTATCAGCCAACACTTGCACCTTTCAACATCTGCAGCTCAAGCAGGAGACAAGGCATTGCTCTACCTCTTGACAAATTGTTGCAAAATTATTTTCAAAGTGAACATAGTGTCTTGCATGCTTACTTTACATTTTAAAATTATTAAAGGAATTGACATTTCCCCCATATTTGCTTAGTTGTTGTTGTTATTTTAAAGACTGATGTCAGACCAGTGCTTTGGCTCAATGGGGAAAGGCACTTGTTGGCAAGCCAGAAGTCCCGAGTTCAATCCCCCGGACTCACATGCTAGGAAAGAGTCACCTCCTACAAACTGCCCTGTCATCTACACACTTGCTTTGCAGTACGTGCAGCCCTCTACACACAGTACGAGAGGAAATGTAGTAGTTTTAAAGGATGTGTTGCTGAGAGATGATTTACACACTGCATACAATGTGTCCATCCATTCGAATTGGATGATTCTGTGTGACTTTCCTTTTTATCTGTTAATGTGTATGAGATAGGATAGCACCCAAACTCATCATCCTGTTGCTTCAGCTCCTGAAGTAGCTGTGATTGCAGACACAATAATGCCTTCAACATTTTTGATTGTATTCAGAGCTGTGTGAGCATCTCCAGAATTTAGTCCCAGGGTATCTTCATCAATCTCAAAGGAAGCCTCGTACCCGCCAGCAGTCACTCCTCATTTATCTGTTCTAATGGCACTGAGCTCTTGCTAAGCCTCCTGCTTCCATAAATGTGCATGTTCTGAACATTTCGGATGAAGTCATATAATGTGTGATCTACGGTGACGGGCTTCTTTGACTTAGCATAATGTTCTCCAGATCTGTTTGTGTTGCAGCATGCATTGGTTCTTTTTATTGCTGTGTAATCTTCTATTGTATTGTATTTTGTTTTAATGACATTGTTTTTGTTTTAATTATGTATCTTTGTGGCTGTGTGTGGATTCATACATGGAAGTGCAGTGTGTATGGAGGCCAGAAAGGAGTATAGATCTCCTGGAACTGAAGTTGTAGGCAAGTTGTTAGCTCCCAGACGTGGGTTCTGGAATGCAAACTTGGATTTTTGCAAGAGCAATACATACTCTTAGCCGCTGAGTTTTATTATGGTTAAAACTTTAATGCTGGAGTGACCCCATCGAGGACTTCGGGCGTTTTCCACACTTCCATATTTCAAAAGAATGAACTTACAAATCAAGATTAGGGTTCAGTTTCATATAGTGAATATGATTAAATTTTTTGTTGCAAATTTTAATGCCTCTTCGTGGTGGTTTGAATAAGAATGACTCTCATACGCTCATAGATTCTAATACTTGGTCACCAGGGGAGTGACACTATGTGAAAGTATTAGGAGCTATGGAGGAAGTTTGCCACTGGGGGTGGACCTTGGGGTTTCAAGAAGCCCATTCCAAGCCTGGTGGTTCCCCTTTCCCGCTGCCTGCCTGTGGATCTAGTTGTAGAACTCTCAGCTACTTCTCCAGCACCATGCCTGCTTGCATGCCCACGCACCTGGCCACCATGCACCTCATCCCACGTCCAGCCTTGATTATAATGGACTCTGACACTGTAAGCCAGCCCCAGCCCCAGTCAAATGCTTTCCTTTGTAAGAGTTGCTGTGGTCATGGTTCTCTTCACAGCAGTGGAGCACTGACTAAGGTAGGAATTGGTACTGGGGCGGAGTTGCTATGACAGGTCCCACCATGCTCTTTGTTGGCCAAATGTTGACGCTGGAACTTTGGACTAGAGACGCAGTTGAGTGCTTTAAGTGGTGCTTCTAGGAGTGTGGAAGACAGTGGTGCTGAGAGAGTGTAGATTTTGATGGCCTGCCTTGAGAGGTTTCAGAGGAGAATATTAATAAGTGGCCGAGAGACCATTCTTGTGATATTTTGGTGATAATGTGGCAGCTTTCTGCCCTTGTCCAAAAAAAAAAAAAAATCTGCCAGTGGAGAAAGTTTAGACCAGGAGCCTTGGCAGAGGCGATTTCAAAGCAGCTACTCTTGACTCTGCCGTATGGTTATTAGTGCTCAGTCTTATTCAGACCTGTAAGGAAAAGCAACAAGCTGAGCAAGGAAAAAGTTTAAAATGTCCAGTCTGAGGAGAAAAGGAGCACCAGGAAGTGTAATGGAGCTAAGTCCAGCGCTCAAGGAGATGAAAGTTTAAAGAAAAGCCTGATGCTGCGTGGAATAAATGGAGTGGTGCCCTCAGGGCAAGACCCCATCCAGCTATGCTTTCAAATTGTAAAAGGGAATTAAAGAAAACCTTAAACCAGTGGTTCTTAACCTATGGGCCGCAACCCATTTAAAGGTTGGATGACCCTTTCACAGGGGTCATCTAAGATCATCAGAAAACAC
Source organism: Alexandromys fortis (assembly GCF_014885135.2). Lineage (NCBI taxonomy): Eukaryota > Metazoa > Chordata > Mammalia > Rodentia > Cricetidae > Alexandromys > Alexandromys fortis. Next base: position 6,217,624 of record NW_026067953.1, on the reverse strand, counting down.
AGAGATTTACATTGTGATCCATAATAGTATCAAAATTACAGTTATGTAATAGCAACAAAAATAATTTCATAATTTGGGATCACCACAACAGGAGGAACTGCACTAAAGGGTCTCAGTGTTAGGAAGGTTGAGAATCACTGGCTTAAGCAGTGGGGAAAACCAACAGAAGGCTGACGTAGACGCAGCTGAAAGAAGGGGCCAGTTGCAGCCCCAGAAGGTAGCAGAATTTGGTGGCTTTGGCTTCATGGTGCCCACATTTGGCAGTTTGGCACCAGGATGCCTTAATGGAGAAGCTGCAGAACACATCCCTAGGAACCTCGCCACCTCAAGAGGATCAGGCTCTCGGCCAGCACGAGGAGCACTTTGGTGTGGGAAGACCACTTTGAAGCCAGAGAATAGTGTTGGGCCAATGTGAAGTCAAGATCAGCTTCAGGAGGAGCTGACACCCGAGTGCACTCTGCACCGCATTGCCAGCATGTTCATGCACAGGCATGCAGTACATCACATGAGCTGGTCAGTACTTTGTCACAAAATGAACTTACATTAGTAGTTTATTGTAAGTATTCAGAACATGTACAAGGTAGATTAGGCCAAGTTGTGGTGGCCGTTAGGTGTATTAAATGCTCTTGTAACTTATGATACATTTGTCAAGATTAATCTCTTGGAAGCTGAGGAGTTTCTCTAGGAAGGATATAGCCATGACTAAGAGATGTACAGTTCAGGAAGCGTATTGACATAAAGAAACTGTTTCAATAGATTCAAAGAAAGCATTTGGTAAAACCCAACATCTTTTCGTGGTTAATGGAAAAGACAGCCAACAGTCTAGAGATGAGTGGGAACTTACTTAGCCTGGGAATAGGGCATATTCCCCCAGGACCTGAAACAAGAAAATTAGTTTTTAATTACTTTATTTGATATGTTACTAGGAATTCTTCCCTGTGTTTAGGCCAGCAAAAGCAATAAAAGACATCTAGACTGGAAATTCCTTGCCAGATATGCGATTGTATAAACGTAAAATCCACATGCACAAATCTGTCAAAACTAATAAACAAATTCAACAGAGTTATGGAATATAAAGACTAGAAGACAAAGTCATGTGTTTCTGTACACTAACAAGGAATGGTTATAAAGTTAAAATTAGAGCATGTCTACTAACATCAAAAGACTAAAATTCATAGGAATTCATGTAGCAAAAAGGGTTAAATAGAAAAGGACTTTTCAGCAATTGAAAAGATACCTCATACTCATGGATTGAAGCTCTCAGTCCATTAACATGGTAACTTTCTGGAAACGGATCCAGTAACAATCAAAATATGATCCACTTTTTTGAAGAAGGTTCAGAAATTTATGTGAAATTTCAGGTAAGCCAGAACAGCCAAAACATGTCTTGAAGTCGGTGAATCACGTTGGAAGACCTGTACAACCTGACCTCTGAACTTTCTACAAAGCCATAGTCTTCATCACCAAAATCACACCAAACTAAACAAAGAAAAAGTAGGCATTCAACTATATCTTTATCTGTCTGTCTGTCTGTCTGTCTGTCTATCTATCTCTATCCATACATCTCTCTGTCAGGCATATTTACATAGCAATATGAAAATGGTGATATAATGAAACTGAATCTTAAATCTAAAAATAATAATATAATAAAAATAGATGAAAAGTCAAAATAGAAAGCATGAATATACTAATCTCAACATCTGTGTCATGTGTCATTAGTTACCATATAAAGTTGAAATATGAAGGTAAAAGAATAATTGTCCCTCCGTTTCCCTTGTATGTGTATAGTTTTTATACACACATACTAATGCACATATAGTATAGTAAATATAATAAACTTAGTATTTAACTTTAGGGGAACTTTTAATGAATTCTGGGGCAGGAAATATAACTTAGTGGTGGAGTGCTTGCCTGGCATATATAAAAGCCAAGCTTGATCCCTTCTATTGGGAAAGAGATTTCTCCTCTTGTGACTGCTTCAGTTAACTTCTGTCAAGTTATAACTAGCATTTATAAGATGGCTTCTTTTTGTAAAATGATTTTGTCTCTGCTTAATATGTATGTGCACAGAGATGTGTGCATTGCTACTCAGCAGATGTTGCGTGGGCTATTACTTTATGGTAGAATTGTAAGCCAGTTTTTAATTTTCTTTGGACAATACTGAATTGCTTTTGCTTTTGAATAATATAGCATTTCAAAAGTAAAGGCCATTGTCAAAAGAACTTGAAGGGTAATTGGAAAGTTTCAGAGTTGTTGCATGAGTCTGGAAACCAGAGGAAGGCCTGGATCAGAAATTAAACTGGAGAGTTGGTCACATGCCAGTGAGTTCTGAAACCCATAGAAATGGATGCTGTTATCTCAAGATAGACATAAGAGAAGACAGGAAATGCCTAGGACATGGCTCTGTGCATCTCTGTGACCCTTGACTTGACACACTGGAGGAGGAGAAGCCTGCAGTGGGGTGGAAGTGCTGTCCCTGCAGAAGAAACACTACAGAGGTGGGAAGGAGCCGGGGACTTTTGCTAAGGTGTGGTGTAGTGTAGACACAACCATCTGGATTTTGTTCTCCAGTGGTGGCGCGTTCTTTCCTTTGTACCCAAAGGGAAGTTCGTAGCGTAGAGAACCAGCAATTGCTTCGCTTTTCTTTGGAGAGTAAATTCAAAGCCTTTGGGAGCTGCTCTCTTTCAGAAAACGTGAGCAGCTCGTCTGCAGAGCACCTGTGTGGTTTTTAAGTGCACTGTGAGTCTGGGCCTCCCTGAGACATGCTTTGTTCGCTGATGTGTGTTTACAGTTCACTCTGAACTCAGCTCGCAAGTCTCTTATCTGATGAGTTGGCAGCCTTTTCTGTTCTGTTTTCTCAGAGCTAAAGATTTAAATCTTTTCAACCTGGTTATCCACGGCACAAGGTATCCGTGGCACAAAAGGCCATGCTCAGGAGGAAAAGGAGTGAGCATTTTTTCTTCAGCTCTTTCTTTGAGGATAGATGAGTGCCACTCAGCCTCCCAGCCTGAGCCTACAACCTGTGGAGTTTGTCTTTTGCCGAATTCCACACTTAGTGTCAACTCTGTCGCTTGCTGGCTCTTGGTGGAGGAGTGTGACTGCCTGCATGACCAGAGCCATTGATAGATAGTGACTTTCTGCTCTCTGCTGAGACCCGATTCTGCTTGACTCAGCCTCCCTGGTAACATGTTGGCATTTAGCAGAGACTCCCTGTTTGATGATTCTGTTGAGCCCATGCTCTGAGCTCTCCCAGCCAGCCTTCTGCAGGGCTGCCCGATGCCCCCGTGACAGACATCATCCTCTGCGACTCATGCTGCTCCTGGACACTGCATCTGTCTCTGTCAAGTCTTACACTGTGTTTGGAGCTAGGGTTTGAAGGAAGGTGGCATTGATCTGTATTTGATTAGTTTTCCAATTCTCTCCCCTTCTAGGTAATACTAACTAATATTCAGAACAGAAGCCCTAAGCCTGGCCCTGCTCCCCACGATCAAGAACTAGGTTTTTTCCTAGAAACAGGACTTCAGAGAGCCCATGTCCTCTATTTCAAAAATGGGTAAGCTTTCTTTTTGTTGTTGTGTTTTTAAATCCACTTCCTAAGAAGGAAAATGGTCTTTTTATATGCTGTCTCTGGCTCAGTTGTTAGAACAGGTGATTTTAAATATGAATTACAGAACTGGGGAGGTGCTCAGCAGGTAAAGTGCTTGCCCCACAAGCATGAGTACCCAGATCTACACATAAAACCAGGCAGTGCCAGTAATCCCAGTTCTGTGGAGTGGAGGTGGATCCCAGGGACTAGCTGGCCAGCCAGTCTAGCCTCAATAGTAAGCTCCAAATTCGGTAATAGTCAGTATCTCAGAAAACAAGGTAGAGTGCAACAGATGCATGCTCACACATGCACGCACACACACACACACACGCACACACGCGTGCTCACACACATGCACACGCATGCATGCTCACACGTGTGCTCACACACATGCACGCACACACGTGTGCTCACACACATGCACGCACACACGTGTGCTCACACACATGCACGCACACACGTGTGCGCATACACATGCACGCACACACATGTGCTCACACACATGCACGCACGCACACACGTGTGCTCACATACACGCACGCACACACGTACACTATATGCTATAGTTGGATTGTTTTATAAAAACGACGAGCATTGGTTCTTTCTGTGTCCTCTCCATCTGACTCTCCTGACTTCCTGTGAGGTTTGGAGGTAGGAGAGGAGACAGGGGGACCCTTGGGTGAGTATGAATTCCCAGTAGGGAGCTCCAAGGCTGGACTTGTGACTCTGGTGGAGCCATGTCTCGGATGCCCCTCCTCCGCATGAATGGTGCTTCCTCTCCACTTCATCCAAGGAGACTCCAACACACAGAATCCCTTTCAATAGTTTAACGGTTCAGAAAAGTGGATTTTCTTCTCCCAAGAGCTTTCTGCACATGTATGTGATGGGCAGGACTTTTCTCCCCAGACTGCCTTTGAGAAGCTTAGAAGGGTCGCAGAATGTGGACGGAAAGGATGGCTCTAATGCATTGACGTCTGTTTTCCTTCTGTGTTGTTCTTGTGAGAAACGTGCTGGTTCTGTTGCCATCTCTTCAGTTGTCCTTGTTTTGACATTGTGCTGCAGGATAGATGTGCATGAAGACCCACAGTAGGTATCTGGTTTCTCCCTTGGCTTTGCATGGGAGGCCTAGAGGCCCGCCCCCTTCCTCTGGGAGCAGTAGTCCAGTAGTGCTTTGAATGACAGAGGAGACACAAGTCCCAGTCTCTGACACAGTGAACGTTGGAGCCCCCCCCCCATCTTCATTTTCAAGACCTTTAAACCTTGAGGTGTAGCTCTCAGAAGGGGTCTGCCTGGAAGCTCACTGCTGTGTGTACCCATTTTTGTATTGTTGAAAGTAAATCGGTAGTTTCCAAATTGTATTAAACTCTTTGAGAAGGAAGGCCCTCTTTGCTCCAGAGTTCACTGTTTCTGCTCAGCATGGCCTGCCAAAGACTGCAGCCAACATGCCAAGATGTGGGTTGCTTGGTACCTTTGGCATGAAGAGGCTTCAGATCCGATCTCATCTGCCACTGACTGAGATCGCCTGAGCAATGAGGCATGTCCCTTAGTCTGTTCTCTCTGCTTCTGCGAATGGAGGGCGAGGGAGGGCACAGGGAATGTTCTTCTAGTCGTCTGTTGAGTCCCCTTTTCTCGAAGAATCCCCAATCCTTGCCTTCTCTAATCTGTGGGATGTATTGACATGGTTCCACTGGGGATCCCAGGGGCCAAGTCAATACCTTCTACATTGTAGAATCTACAGGAAGTGCCTTCTGTGAGATTGCCCATGTGGACTGGACAGCTCATTTTGATTGTTGAAGCCTATTTGGAGGAGGTGGGTGGGAATCAGGACTGTTAGACTCTGACCTTATCCCCAGAATGCTGGCTGCCCACTGCATACAACTAAAGTGTATTAATGAAAGGTTTGCACGGTTACATTCTGTGGATTGCATCCTGATTCATTCCCAACACATTTTACTTTACCAAAATTCGAGGAAGTGCCTTGACGCGGCCCGCTTACCTTTGAAGCCTTTCTTCTTCTTTTCTAATGCTTTCATATTCTCTGTGCTCTGCAGACCAGGTACTCTGAGGGCTCCTCCCATCTGCAGTGTTCAAAGGCTGTACTTGGCCACACTTGAGAGCTACTAAGTATGTGGAGGTGGGAGTCCCTGTTGAAACCTCAGAGTGATTTTGGATGTTTGCACTGGTGGGTTCTTAGGGCCTTAGGGTCAGCTGACCCAGGACATTGAGCCCATGGAGGAGCTGCTGTCCTATGCTCTAGCCCCTTGCAGTTCTGTCTTCTGGTGTGTACTGCTGTTCGTCACCTCTCCTTATTTCTCTTTCAGTGGTAGGAAAATGCAGTGTAGATGACTTTTGTCTTAGGTAGAAATAGATAAACATCTTAGAAATTTACTCAGATCCACACTTAGCATCTGGGTTGTTTTGATGTACTCACTGAGTTATGGGGATGAATCTTACCTTTTATAATTTTCCATCGTTCCAGGAGTAACTACCAAACTAGTGTCCTCGAACATCTTCCTAGGAACTTGGTCCTGCTGTTGTCTAAGCTGACCAACTGCCTTGACTTTGTATTCCACTGGTTCTCTTGCCACTGTCCTAGTCTCTATGTCCTTGTGAACCTCTCCCTCTCCCCCACCCCCTTCTGGTCGTGCTTCCCTTTCCCTCCCTTTTGTCCCCTGTTACTGTCTAGGCCTCCAGCACTCCCAGCCTTCCTGTTCCAGGAGTCCTTGGATATAGCTGGATGTGGAATGAACTCACCTACCCTTCATATGTATTTCTCTGATCGCCCTGGCTAGCAGCCTATTAAGAATGAAAACATTGTGGGTGGTGGTGGCTCAGGCCTTTGATCTCAGGAAGGCAAAGGTAGCAGATCTCTGAGTTCAAGGTAAACTGGTCTAGAGTGAGTTCTAAGACAGCCAGAATTACACAGGAAACCTTGTCTCAAAAAACAAAAACAAACAAAGAAACAAAAACATTTTACCAGCTGTGTTGGTGGTGTGTACCTGTAACCCAGCTTCTCAGAAGACTGCGATGGAAGGATTGCAAGTTCAAGGTCAGCCTGAGCAATAGTGCTATTCTGTCTGAAAATAAAAGGGTCTGAGCTGTTACTGGCAGTGGTATGTGCAGGAAACCTGGGTTCAACCCCACCAAAAGAAGTTACCTGCCTACCTATCAGTTTGTCTATTTCAGCTGACTGACCAGCTAAAACTGTGACAATATTCGGGCGAAGTTGGTTGAGGTGGTGTCTCGGAGAGAAGCAGGCATCAGGTGGTCGCTGGGCTCCATAGGCCAGGGTTTGGAGCTGGACATAGGCAGGTCACTTCTCACTGACAGCTCCAGGGGAGCAGCTGAGGAGTCCTCACTACAGCACAGCCAGTGGCAGAGGATGGGCTCACCCATCTACTTCCCTGCTTAGAGTCACCAGAGACGCTTGCTTCAGGCTATTCAACCCTCTGTTGTAAACCAGGCTAGTGGAGGACATTTCAGGTCATTTTGCTTTTATCAGCAGGGTTCCTCCCCTGCTTCTGAACTGGTTTTAAGCAGGGAGGGTAAGCATTGGCTGACATGACAAGGCAAATGTCTCTCAATTGGGAGACAAGCCTCTTAGGTTGTGCCATTAGTTAAGATGCATCACTTTCTTAATGGGAGTCCCTGAGTCAAAGAAAGCAGCGTGGATGGTGCAGATCTGGAGCTCCCCTGAGGTGCTGCAGTGCAAGAGCTTGTGGAGTTCCGTTTTCGCAGAAACAGTAGGCCACTAATCTCTGTTAAGCATGGGTTAATGTTCTCAGATTATCTTGTTGACTTTTGCAGAGTGTCTAGCTCAGCTCAGTGTAGCCTAGACAGAAGGCTTAAGACAGAGCATCAAGGCTAGTGGGTGGGGACAAGGAAAGAGTCAGATTTGGAAGCTTGATTTTGAGTCCGTTCTGTTCTGATATGCACCCTGAAGGAGCATCAGCAAGGAAGGTGGACAAACACAGACTGAATTTAAGTCTAAAGCTTGAGTTTTATCATGTTGTTGTTAGCTAAATCCCAGCCAGTGGAATTAACAAGAACAGTGGCAGAGAAGCGTTGTCTGGGAGCCAGCTCAGGACCTGCAAGAAGTGGAAATAGGGCAAGGAGGAGAGCTGGTGGAGGAGCCAGCAGGGGCAGCGGGGAAGCTATGGGGAGCTCTCTGTGAGAGCAGGGAATGGTCACCTGCTCAGTGTTACTGAGCACTGGGGAAAGGGGCAAAGGTGAGCACTGGTTCAGAGAACAGAAGACGCTGTCTCTCTGTCACCTTGAGGACTGGGTAGGGGCCAGAGAGGAACCTGGACTGGAGAAAGCCAGGAAAAGAGAAAGTGACCTCATGTAGTCAACCACCTCAGAAAGCGTTTTCCTGCAACTCTTGCTTTCTCCAGAATTCCTGCCTGTAGAAATCCTGCTGGCAGAATGCTCCAGAATTGCTGCCTGTAGAAATCCTGCTGGCAGGATGGACAGTAGAAAGATGGCGGGAGACCAGATGCCGGGTGGATGGTGGCTTTCCTGTTCCATGATGAACACCATGGCCTAGAGAACTTAGAGAAGAAGGGTTTCAGAGGGAGAGTTCCTAATGTAAGGGGAGGCCTGGCAGCAGTTGGCTGGAGCAGGAAGCTGAGCGATCACGTCTTTACCCCTAAACACCAAGCAGAGGTGACGTGGAAGAGGCATGAGGCTGTAAACTCTCAGAGCCCAACTCAGTGGCATGCTTCCTCCAACAAGGCTCCATGTCCAAAGAGGTCCCGCTTAGTTTTCAGGCATCTGCTGAGGCCACACTGGGTGGTACCAAGTGTGGTCTGGTACCAAACACTGCTTCTGTGAGCAGGTCAACGGTCACTTGCTGCTCTGTGGAGTCTGCACATTTCCAGAGCTTCATGTAGCTGACTGGTGGCAAAACTGAGACCTGTCCTTCTGCCCTAACACTGGGCACAGCTCTCTCTCCACTCAGACTATGATATCCATCCCAAGTAGGTGTCCTATTCTCTGAAAGCATGGCCTTTTTGCACTGAAATTTGGATTTTTAAAGTACCTTAGATGGAACTATTTATGTAATTAAAAAGAACCAATCAAATTCTGTTTTATTTAAATTTGGGTTAGGGTCTTCTCCATCCCTTAATACTGTCAAGACTTGATTATGGAAACAAAAGAGCCCTTTTCAATCTTGATTATGAAACTCAAAATCCACTGTGATGAATCACTATGTTCTCTGTGATGAAATAAGGTCATAGGTTCTTACTCTCAATTCTTCACAAACACTTAGACTTAACTGCAGGTGTGGCAGAATCTTGTTCCTCCAGAAGCTTTCTCAGTGCTGGGGAGTCATGCTGGTCTGTCCGCAACTGCAGAAGGATGGGGTGGGTCACCATAGGCTTCCGAAGTAGGGAGGTGTTGAACTAACTGGCTGTTTAATTGAACCTCCTGGAGGCCCTTCCCAGAGTGAGTGGGTTTGCCCAGGTATACACTGCCTCCTGCCTGCCATTAAACAGAACTAGAAGTTCCTGAAAGGCGAACTGCTGTAGGGTTTGTGTAGGTGTTTTCAGTTTCAGTAGGGCCCTGGTGTGTGTGTGTGTGTGTGTGTGTGTGTGTGTGTGTGTGTGTGTGTGTGCCTTGTCTGCTTGTTCATTCACTTAGCTGTTAACCTGTCAGATCATTGTATGTTAAGAACTAGGGTCCAGATAGCAAATGGTCCCTGTGGAATTTTCGTTCCATCAGGAAAATAAATTATTACAAGTGGACTAAGCCTTTTAAGAAAGGGGGGAAAGAAACAATGCTATTTTTTTCTTTTCTTCTTATAGATTTTCCTTTAGAAGAAAATCATATAATGTAGTGCCTTAAAATCAGAGGTAACTTGATGTTTGGGGACCACTTACTAATAACTCTTGATGGAACTGGAGGTCGATTGCCCTGGAGAGCCCTCACGTACCAGTGATAGTGCAGACCAGTTCTGGACTGTGCTGGAGATGTGAGGAAACTATGCCAGGAGCACATGGCGTAGGTGGGAGTGTTACTCACTGCCACTGAATTTCAGATTGTTGTGACAGTCACCTGCTAGCCTAGTGCTGACCAGCTCCTGCCCTGAGCTCTGGGATAAGGTGGCAAGCAGCTAGCTATGCCCCTTGCTTTCAGAGAGGAGTCCCATCATCATGCCTTAAAATAGCCACAGTACTGAGCCGTGTTCAGATGGACTTGCCCTAGATTTGATGGTCTGGGGGAGTTTGTTTTCCTTTTCTGAGCAAGTGAGAGGCCCGAAATGGGCCAGTGACTAGTCGCTAATGAGGAAGGGCAAAGGCATGAGTGACAAGTCCTCGGGGGCATGTCCAGCCAGGCCAGCCTGCTTCGTCTGCTTTCTTCCTCTCGCCAGCATTTGTCTAATCGGCAACAAATTCGCTCTGAACAGTGCCTCCCAGCGGCTCTGACAGACACTGACCTATCAGAATGAACAGTGCCTCCCAGCGGCTCTGACAGACACTGACCTATCAGAATGGCGCAGAGCTCACTTTTCCTGTCCTAGTTAGCTTCAGCTATGAGCGTTATGCCACCTGAGTCATCTGAGGGAGTCTCAGCTGAGAGATGACCTGGGCCATGTGGACCTATACCGTGTCCTGACAGATGTGGGGAGCTCTGGAGCCACCATCCCTAGACAGGAAGGTCTGGACCATATAAGGAAGCTGAGCATGAGCCTGGGAGTCAGCCAGCAAGGAGCGTTCCTTCACAGAGTCTTGAGTTCCTGCTCCAGTTCCTACCCCGACTTTCCTCAGTGATTAGTTGTGACCTGGAAGTGTAAGCCAAATAAACTGTTTTCAATCCAAGTTGCTTTTGGTCAGAGTGTTTTATCACAGCAACTCAAAGAAAACTAGAAGAGGACCCATCAGTCCAGATGCCTGCACAAGAGTCCAGAGACCAGCATCAGGATGTATTACCTTGCGAATGTTCTTTCACTAGGCCTCGGCTGTACAGGGCTGCTTTCTGTCCCTCTTCTGTCAGGCTCAGGGGTGTGAGTGAGGCTGACACTGAGGAAGTGTGCTCTCTGCCTGGCCTGGGATTCAGAGCCTTCAGTAGCGCCTGCTGAGTGTAAATGGTACCCAAAGCCACTATATCCACCAGGTTTAGTCCTCCTGCAAGTCCTCCTGGGTCAGATGTAAGTTACTAATCAGGGGTCATTACTACAGTATGCAGTGTTGTCTGGTAACATGAATGATATCTTTCCTTTATTAGGTGTCTAGGGGAAGACAATTGAAAGTTGACCCAAGCAGCAGAAGGAGTTTGTTAGTTCTTTGTCCAGGTTGTTCTTTGTTTTGTTTTTTTGGTTTGTTTGTTTACTTGCTTGTGTCTGCCTCCATTTATTAAGGGATACTACTTGGGCAGGAACTTTTCAGTTTTGTTTGGTGGCAGATCTGCTCCTTCAGCAGTGCCTGGGTTAGCTATGGCTTGTGGCTTCCTATCTCATTATTGTATATCTTCCTTAGAAGTAGTTTGTTCAGTGTGTCTTTGTCAGCAGAGACGCTGAGTGCTGTGCTGAGAGGAGCAGGGAAAGAAAAGGTGGCCTGGACCGGCTTCCTGGAGCCTGGGCTTCTGCTCTCACCTCTTACCTATGGACAGCCAGGTGTGCTGAGGCCGCTGGGTGGTCCCCTAAGCAGTTCACTTTGTTGAAGGAGGATGGAACGGGTTGAGTATCTGTATCAGTTACCTTTCTACTGCAGTGATAAAGCCCATGACAAGAAGTAGCTTAAGGAAGAGTTGATTTCGGCCCTCTATTCCAGAGGGCTAGAGTCCAGAATCCTGAGGAAGCCATGGTAGCAAGAACACACATCTCAACCACACACAGGAAGCAGAGTGCAGGCAGGAAGTCAGACAAGGCTATATAAATCCTCAAAGCCCACCTCTAGTGACATATTCTCTCAGGCATTGCTCTGCTTCCTAAAGGATCTGTAACTTCCCAGACAGTGCCACTGGGGACCAAGTGTTCAAATACATGAGTCTATAGGGGACATTTCCCTGCAAGCTGCCACAGTATCGGAGTTTCCTTGACTCCAGCAAGATGGAATCTATTCTGGTGTCTTTTGCTCTCTCCCCTCCCTCTGAGGTTGGAGGATGTCTGTGATAATACTGCATTATTATAATGCCTCAGGCAGGCTCTGATGCCATCTACTCTTTCTGGACTGTGCGGACTTCTACAGTGGGAAAGAATTGCCGTGGCTCTAGTGCCTGAGAGCATTTGCTCCCACAGCTTCCAAGACACTAATTTTTTGAAGCCTTTAAGCATGTAGTTGAAACCTTATGGGGTGAAGTTGGATACAGAGACACATGAGACTTAGAGTGGCCTTTGTAGGCATGTCTCAAGAGTAGACCGTTGAAATGACACAAGTGTACTGGAAAGAGGAGTTCACGTCCTGTCTGGGCAAAAGGAAGCCAGTTGTTGCCCTTGGAGCCCGCCCGAGTGTAGGGAGCAGTCCTGGCAATTTAGAGATGTACGCAGAGTGGCCATGGCTGCTCCGGCTCTTGCCCAGAACGAACCTCACGAGCCTGCTGCCTTCCCTAGCTCAGGTGTCAAGTACATTAACATTTTACAGGGAGAGGGGCAGAGGCCCCACTCCTCTCCAGGGATAGTTCCTTTTCCCTCTCCATTGCCATTTTCCTCGTCATTCTTGTTTTGCAGAAATATTTTTAGCCAACACTTAAAACTATAGAAGGAAAGGCCAAGTTAACCCTCAGAAAATGACTGCAACATACTGAGATAATTTATGACTTTTCTTAGGTTTTACTAGCAATTTTTATTTAAAAAGAGGAGGGATTGTCTATTGTCTTACAGGCCCCTTGCATTTTTCTTGATAGGACAGTGTCAGCTATAGCTCTGTCCACCAAGAAGGAAGCCTGTGTCTCTGTTCTCCAGGCAAAACCCTGCTTCTAATGGGAAGATTTGAAGACTAATGAATTAGTGTTTTCAATTGACATTTGGTATTTCCACCTTCCCCTCTATTTTAGGTTTACATTTTCAGTTGTTATGCACAGTTCTGTTGGTGGTAATGCTCTGAGTTGGCATGAACACACTGTACCTTTCTTCTCCATCTTTTTCCTTCTACCTCCTCTTGGCAGCATTTGTATCCTGGCTGTCTCTGAGCTGGCTCTTTGACGGGCCCTAGTAGCTGGTTCCTTTGAATCTTGAAATGACTTCACTGACTACAATCTCCAGTCCTACTCCTAGCCCCAGGCAACTGCAGGGGCTCTGTCTCTAAGGCTTTTCTTTTAGTAGAAATTTTATGTAAATATAATTACAGCATATGTAGTCTGGTGCTTCTCACTTCTTCCAATATGAAAGTTAATCTATATTGTAGCATGCATCAGAATGGCATTCTTCTGTGTGTGCGTGTGTGCATGCATGCCCGTGTATTCGTTTGTGCTTGCCTGTATATACAAGTTGATGTGTTCGCTTGTGTGAATGGATATGTATGTGTATGTGTGTGTGCATTCAAATGGAAGTCAGAGGGCACCTTTGAGTATCATTTTTTAGGAGCCTTTCCTCAGGAGGTCTCTCAATGGCCTGGAACTTTGCTGTGTAGGCGAGGCTACCTAGCCTGCAAGCTGTCCTGACTCTTTGTCCCATCTTACCTTTGCTGGATTATAGGGAATGCCGCTGTGTCCGTCTTGTTGCTTGGCTTGGAGGGACCTGAGATCACACTTGTAAAGCAAGCACTTTACTGACCGAGCCGTCTTCCGGTCCTCGGATGCAAGTTGTCCTTCCAATGTATCGTTAGCTACGTGTTACTGACCCATTCACCATCTGATGGACAGTCAAACTGTTGTCGTTTATGGGCCCCTATAGAAAATGACACTATGAGCATTCGTGTATAAACCTTGGGGAAGGTTTCATTCCTTTGTGTGCATTCACAGGTAAGGAAATGGTTAAGTTTGTTTAGTTTCTTAGGCAATCAATCAACTCTTTCCAAAGTGGCAATTTCATTTTAAATTCACACCAGCAATTAACTAGCGTTCCAGCTTTCTTTCATTCTCTTTAACATTAGATTCTGTCAGCTTTTTTAATTAGAGCCACTGTAATAAAATTGTCATATCATTCCTTTTAATGCGTGTTTACTAAAGAGTAATGATACCAGCAGCTTTCACGAGGTTATTAGCAATCCCTTTGTCTTCCGCAGTGAGTATCTGTTCAGAGGGGAAGTATCTACTGAGACTTCTGCTCTGTTTTCCATTGGGTTTTCTTATTGAGAGGTAAGAATTCTTTACACATCCTGGATATCAGATAGACATCTTGTGAGTGTTTTCTGTGAATCTCTGGATTAATTTGGGCTTCATTATGTGCACACTAAAACCTAAAGTTTACAGCAACAGATGCTTCCACCCCGTGGCTCTCCATTTAGAATGGTTTTCATTTCTCTAAAAAAAAAAAAATGTTTTGCTGGGCGATGGTGGCACACATCTTTAATCCCAGCACTCGGGAGGCAGAGGCAGGCGGATCTCTGTGAGTTCGAGGCCAGCCTGGTCTACAGAGCAAGTTCCAGGACAGGCTCTAAAGCTACAGAGAAACCTGTCTCAAAAAAACAAAAGAAAAAAATGTTTTCTAGAAAGTTAGATACTGTGACCCTGGAAAGGTAGAGACAAGAGGATCCCTGGGACTTAACTGGCCAGTCAGTCTGTCCAGTCAAGTCATTGTGTTCAAGTTTATCTAAAAATAAAGTAGAGGAGTAGAGAGGTGGCTCGGTGGTAAAGAGCTTGCTGCTCTTCCAGAGCAGCAGGGTTCAATTCCCAGCATCCATATCTGGCAACTCACAATTGCCTGCAACCCAACTTTAGGCAACCTGATGCCATCTTCTAGCCTCTACGGGCACAAGCACACATGCAGCAACTTTCTCACACATACACATAAATTAAAAATAATTTCAAATTAATTAATTAACCAATCAAAAAATGAGAGAGCCATTGAACTAGACTCTGAACATTGGCCTCTGTCTTCCACATCTACTTGCATACATGTGTACGTACACACATACACACACACACACAAAAATAAAAATAAAAAATAATTTTTAAAGTATATTTTATAAGTAGCTAGGGAGATAGATAGCTTCATTTATAATGTACCTGCAAGGAGTTCGAGATCAGAGCCCATATTTAAAGGCCAGGCCTGGTGGTCTGTGCTTGTAATCTAGGGAGGTGGAAACAGGACAGTCCCTGGAGTGTGCTCTACAGCCAGCCTGGCTGAATCTACAAGCCTAGGGCACAGTGGAAAGCCCTGTCTCAAAAGTGTTAAGTGATGTCAGCTTCTGAGGCGCTCACATCCTTTGACTTCCACATGTGTGCACACCAGCACATGCACACACAGCCCACCACTGCCGTTGATATTCTATAGTGTCCAATGTACAGGGCTTGTTGTTGTTGTTGTTTTTGAGACAGTTTCTCATTGTAGCTTTGGAGCCTGTCCTGGAACTAGCTCTTATAGACCAGTCTGGCCTCGAATTCACAGGGATTCACCTGCCTCTGCCTCCCGAGTGCTGAGATTAAAGGCGTGCGCCATTACGGCCTGGTCAGTGTTGCTTTTTTAATCCCATAAACTTAACTTGGTTTTTCAATTAAGTATTTAATCATAATCTATCTGATATAATTATTGAAATGATCGACTTTACTGTGACTCTTTTGTTATTTGTCTATGTGTCTCTGGGGGGGGGGGGTTGTTCTTTGTTTTCTGTTCTTTGTTTTTGTCTTACTGTGTTGACCACGATATGACTTGTGATCCTCTTGCCTCAGCCACCTGAGCAGGAGAACTACAGATGTGCTCCTCTGTGGATTATAATGTGCATGTTTACTATCACAATATTTCTCTTATATTAGTTACATTTTTATTCCCCTGGTATGTGTGTGGTCAGAGGACAACTTACAAGAGTTGGTTCTCTTCTGTCTATCAACTCAGGTTATCAGGCTTGGCAGAAAGTACCCTTACCTGCTAGATCATCTCACCAAGCATATTCCACATTAGTGATGACTTCATTTACTCCAACATAGTATCATCTTCTCCCTTTTAAAAAATTATTTTTTCAAAATTTATTTTATGGATGAATAGCCTGTATATGTTTCTATGCAGCATGTGCAGGCAGAGCCCACAGAGGCCGGAAGAGGGTGTTGTGTCCCCTGAGACTGGAGTTACAGAAGATCGTGAGCCACCTTGTGGGTGCGGGGAATCAAACCTGGGTCCTCTGGAAGAGCTGCCACGGCTAACTGCTGAGCCTCTCCCTTCATCACGACCCTGTTAGTGTCTTTATGTCACAGACACAGCAATACGATATACTAGCTTCCCTTTGTGTCATCTTCTTAACGTAGAAGTTTGAGAGAGAGAGACAAGGAAGCGATGCACTCTTTTCTATTTACCCACACAGTGACATTTAGCTGCTGTTATTAGCTTATTCTGGGGATTCGTCTTACCATCTGCTGACATTTCCTTGTAGACTGAAGGGCTTCCTTAAGATTTCGGGTTGGCCAGGTCTGTACTTTACAGATTCTGTCACTTCCTGTTTTCTGAGAGTCCCTTTCCTCTGTGCTAGTTTCAGGGAGTTTTACTGGACGTGGTGGGCAGTTTTTCTTTCAGCACTCTGGATACATCTCCCCAGGGCCTGATAAGAAGTCAGTTTACCTTCCTGCTCTCCCCTAGGTGGGGTAACTATTTGGGTGCTTTCCTGCCTCTCTTTTGGGTTTTGTATAATATGTTGCTCTTCAGTTTTCTTCAGTCTCCATTCTGTATTGAGGAATTTCTGTTCACTTTTATTCTGTCATCTGAAAGCTCCTACTAAGCCTGCCTACAGTTCTACTTACTGTAGGGAATGCCTGCGTTTACTCATTTGTTTATTTGTAGACAAGGCCTTATGTAGCCCAGGCTGACTTGAACTCAGGTCTCCCTTTTTCATCTCTTTAGTGTTTCCTACCAGCAAATGCACCATCTCAGCTGTGTTTTAAAAGTCATTTTTATACATTCTTTGACCATATGACTGCTATGTAGAAGTCTTCATGTTGGCCAGTTTGGAATGAATTTTTCTGAGCATGGGTTATACTTTTCTATTCTTTGTATCTCTCATAGTGGATACAGTCAATGTACGAATGCACATAGTGCATGAATTTAAAATGCAAAGAGAATGCTGACATCATATGCAGAAAGTGGAGGTGACTTACAGACTCCCAGTAATTGCGGTTAGTGTGGTGTTCTTAGTCTGCATCTTTGTCATGCAAGTTAGAGTAAAGCAATTGTCAATAGTCGTGGATTCCCTAATCTTATCGTCTCTTCTGTCCTTGAGAACTAGAATTCTTAGCATACAGATGTAACATAGAAATGGCCAAAGGAAAATCATGGTCATAAGTATGAGTGATTGAATTGGAAACATCAGTATGAAGTCAAGAGGTATTTGTAAGGTATGGGTGGGAAGAGCTGGGCAAGGAGACTGACCCATTGGCACTGAGCATCCTTGTCTCCTAGATCGTCATATCCCAGTAAAGAGAACTTTTATTCCATTCCACAGATATATTCTGTCCCATTGAGTCTTGTATATCTTTGCATGAGTCCAAACATCTAAGAAGCTATTGAAGTCCTCTAAATCATGTGACAAGGACTTTGGCCAAATATGGAGTAATTAGAATTTCAGCAGGGCTAGAAGTTACAACAGAAATGTATGTTTGAGTTCATAAACTCTCATTCAGGAAAACTAAGTCAGTGTCTTAGCTGGGATTTCTGTTGCTGTGATAAACAAGCGGCTTGGGAGGGGTGGGTTTGTTTGGTTTACGCCGTATCACAGCCCATCCTCACATGAAGGCAGGGCAGGAACTCTAGGCTGAACCAGGAGGCAGGAGCTGGAGCAGAAGCCATGCATCAGCACTGCTCACTGGCTTGCTCTCTGCTTTCTTAGACGCCTTTGGTCGTCACCTGTGGCTGTTAAAGATGTGTTTATTAGGGTAGGGTGAGCGGTAATAGTCTGTCCTGTCATATGTTTGCATGGTGATTACAAGGATTCCTGCCCTGTAATAAACCCCCAATGACAAGTTTGCTTTCTGTGGCTTTCTTTTGTACAGTATTTTATACAGGAGAAAGCTTAGAAAATAACCCGGGGGGGGGGGTCAGTTAAAAGTAGAACAGAGCAGAATCCAGAGAGGGCAAGAATAAGAGCAGGCGTCAAGGTCCCATCAGCTTGCCTAGCTGCTGGTCAAGACTCTCTCCGTGGGACTCGCTGCCTGTCTCAGCAGGTGGGTGGGTGGGAAGCCACATGGAAGGATAGCTAGGGTCATCTCAGTGATAGCAGGTGATGTGACCTGCAGTTCCTTGGAGACATTATCTCGGGATATGTTCACTGGCAGCCAGAGGGTAGGCATCCAGCTGGCTCTGCTACTGTTCCAGCCTCTAGAGACCAAGCTGTGTCCAGAGGAGCAAGACTTGTGGGTTCTCTCAGAGGAGAGGGCGGCACGAGTGAGATCATGCTGCTGGCCTTTCCTACCATGTGCTGGGAAACCTCCCCACCTTCTCCAGGACTGACTGTGAGCTCTGTCTAGGGAGAGCACTGTGTGGTGGAGAACATTCTCTAGAAGCTTGTCCTGGCAGTGGGCACACAGACCGTATCTCCACTATCCAGTCAGAGCAGTGTTGGGTTTGTCAGCTGACCCTGCCTTCTGAGCAGGGCCCTGAGGCTGAGAACATCCAGCCGAACTTCCCTCATCCTCCTAGCCCTAAAGTCTAGCCTGAATCCTTCTTTCTCATCTCCTGCCTCCAGAGTGAGCTTGGCTTCGGGCTGTAGAAATTAGCTGTGTTCTCCATTTTGCGGCTGGTCTGTCCGCATGACAGAGCCTTCTTTCTGCTTTCTGGCACTAGAACTATGCTGGGCCTAGGTTCAGTCCCAAGTCTTCTGGTCTTCTGTTTCTTGGCTTGGTAGCCATGGACATTTTTTCCTATCTTCATGTGTAAAACTGTGCATGAGAAGAATTTGATACAGCATATAAAGAAAATCAGCTTTGATTTTGCAAGTTTATTATTAAACCAAACATCATAGTGCCTGCTTTTGGCTTTCAGCCAGTAAATGTTTATATGTGCAATAGAGGGCCAGCTGGTAGGTGGGGGAGTTGGCAAATGGTTGGGGGATGTGAGGATGATATGTTTTAAGAAGCAGGTCAGAGCTCTGGGGTGCTTTCTCCTCCCCATCAGGCAGAGGCACTTGTTTCTTTTCTCAGGTGAGGGAAAGCAGGACAGCTAGTGAGCCATCCTTCCTTCTCCATGGGTTTGTCTGGCATCCAGTTCTTTCCTCCGGGTCCATGTCTCCAGGTGTCTCACATCCCATGCTCCCTTCCTTCCATCCCTTCTCATGACCACCCTCAACTTTACCCTTTGCTCCCTCTTTCATTTCAAATTATTAGCCTGTCCCAGTCCAGCAAGTATCTGGGTCAGCTCCACAGGCCCTTTGCTGCCTCAAGCGCATGGTTCTGCTTCCTTCTTTCCTCAAAGAGAGCACTGGGCATTTTTTTACTCAACAATTCAATGTCGGAGTCCTTCCTTTCTGCTGGTTAGTAATTGGGTGCCTGTAGGCTGCTTGTGGGTAGCGTTGGGCTTAGGACTAAAGGCTGCCCTTCGGTTTCCACCACTTCCTATCCTGGGCTCTGTGTTACCCCCTCTGTTCAAATCCTTGGAGCCCTTAGGGACATGATTCTTTAAAGCTTACAGATGTTATATTCTTCCAAATGCTCTCTTAGATTTCTTTTTTCATTGGTCTTAGCTCTGCAATATTGTGCTCTGTTCATTTGGAAATGCAGCCCCTGGTTTCATGGAACTGAAGGAACCTGAACTCTGAGTGTGAGTACTTGTGGTTCACTCGGAAGGGCTTCTTTCCTCTCTGCTTGCCCGGCGGAGGCCCTGGGAGATCACCGAGCCATGAAGAGTTCCTGCCCTGTGACTCTGCTGCTCAGCACTGATGAGCGGTCAGGGCTGGAACATGAACATGTCTGCCTTCTTCACTATCATTGCCTTTTACAGTAAATACTAAGTTGGCCTGCTGTTCAGTGACACTCTGTGTAATCGACTGGGCTCACCTAACAGCGCAGAGTATAGGCACAGCCTGTCTTCCAGGCTAGGTGGGTCTGAGCAGGCCCTTATCCTGGTAGAAGTGCATATAGTGGGCTGGGACTCACCTCTGCTCTTCTCATTACAGACTTATAAAACTTGGGATTTCATTGCCAGATGTTTTAGTCTGTGCTTGTTCTTCACTAGTTCAGAATAGTCTTCAAATGTCTATGCTAAGAAATCGCAGTAAAGATTCCCCTTCAAAACACCTGTGAGTCCCTTCATGTTCAGTGTTAGGATTGTCTGGGCCCATCTTATAGCCTTTGTGGGAAACTCTGCCTCTTCCCCAGAGCTCCAGTCTCCTAGGAGATGTCCCCCATCATCTTCCCAGAGAGTGAGCACAAGGACAGGAAAGTTTCTTCTTTGCTTCACATGATATCACCTGTCTTGTCTGTGTGTGCACACATGTACACACCTGTGTACGTGCTTGCATCTAGGCATGTGTGTGCCATGACTTTTTAACCTCCTTTCTCATCTCATTTGACCCAGCTTCTGTCTTTCATTATCATAAGTTAAACCTGTCAATCAGTCTCCTGGGCTGCGTTGTTGGTTTTCAACAGCTAGCAAAGTGACTAAGTGGCTCAACCAGGGAATGCCATTTTTTCTTCAAAATTAAATGATTCTGTCAGGCAGTAGTGACGTGCACTTATAATTGAAGCATTCAGGAGGGAGAGACAGGCAGGTGGATCTCTGTGAGTTCAAGGCCAGCCTGGTCTACAGAGCAAGTTCCAGGACAGGCTCCAAAGCTACAGAGAAACACTGTCTCAAAAAAACAAAATTAATTAATTAATTAATTTAATGGTTCTAAAGAAATAAAGGTTTTCATGTGTTATAAATTGATAGAAGGTACATTCTAGTATCCTCCTCTTCCCCAATGGTAGAGTTTGGAGGAGGTCTTAGGGTTTTCCTGTGATTAAAAACTGATCAAAAGCAACTTGGGGAGGAAAAGATTGGTTACAACTTGTAGTCCATCCAGGGAAGTTGGCAGGGACTCAAGGCAGAAACCTGGAGGCAGGAACTGATGGAGAGGCCATGTCCTCATGGCTTGCTCAGACTGCTTTCTGATAGCACCCAGAACCACCAGCTCAGGGGTTTCATTGCCCAGTGACCTGGGCCCTTCTACATCAATTATCAATTTATCAATCAAGAAAATGCTTACAGGCTTGTCTATAGGCCAGTCTGGTGGGGGCATTTTCTCAGTAAGGTTTTTCCTTCCATGACTCAAGCTGGCATCGACATAAAACTAGCCAGCATAAAGGATAATAGTCTCAGCAGTGGTTGGCGCTTACAAAACACTTCCTGCGTGTTTAACTGACTTTGTTTTTACAGCAAATCGGTGAGCTGTAAAGACAGGCAAGAGAACTGGGACAGAGATTCCCCTTACAGGAGATTTAAAGCCATGATGTTTGGCTCCAGTGCCCTCACCACTGTCTCATCTCTCAGGTTAAGTTTACAGATAAACGTAAGGATTTTTTTTTTTTTTTTCTGAGACAGGGTTTCTCTGTGGCTTTGGAGCCTGTCCTGGAACTAGCTCTGTAGACCAGGCTGGTCTCGAACTCACTGAGATCCGCCTGCCTCTGCCTCCCGAGTGCTGGGATTAAAGGCGTGCGCCACCATCGCCCGGCAAACATAAGGATTCTAAACAAATACATTTTGAAGTGTGAATTCCCCTGTGATAGATTTATATGGTTAGTTTGTTAAAAAGTTATTACACTAAGGAATCCACGTATTTATTGCATTCTAATGGGCTTCTGGGGTTAAATTAAAGATCATTAGAGGGTTGGAGGGATTGCTCAGTGGTTAAGAGCACTTGCTATTCTTTTTTTTTTAATTAAAGTCTTCTCTTTTTAATAATTTGTATAAGGATGTGCTATACATTTCTCCCCACTCCTCTTCTACCCTCTCCCCATCCCTTCCACCACCACCCCCACCCTCCATGCTCCTAATTTACTCAGGAGATCTTATCTTTTTCCCCCTTCTTAGGTGGCTCCATGTATGTCTCTCTTAGGGCCCTCTTCATTACCTAGGCTCACTGGGGTTGTGGCCTGTAGGCTGGTTGCCCTGTACTTTATGTCTATTATCTGCTTATGAGTGAGTACATATTATAGTTTTTTTTTTCTGGGTCAGGATGACTTTTTCTAGTCCTATCCATTTGCCTGCAAATTTCAAGATGTCATTGTTTTTACTGCTGAGTATTACTCCATTGTGTAAATGAACCATGTTTTCCTTATCCATTCTTTGGTTGAGGAGCATCCCGGTTGTTTCCAGGTTCTGGCTATTATGAATAATACTGCTATGAACATAGTTGAGCAAATGTCCTTGTGGTGTGAGTGTGCAGCCTTTGGGTGTATGCCTAAGAGTAGTATTGCTGGGTCTTGAGGTGGATTAATTCCCAATTTTCTGAGAAACTGCTATACTGACTTCCAAAGTGGTTGTACAAGATTGTACTCCCACCAGGAGTGGAGGAGTGGTCAACAAGATAAAAACAGCAGCCTACAGAATGTGAAAAGATTCACCAACCCCACATCTGACATAGGACTTATCTTCAAATTATACAAAAAACTCAAGAAACGAGACATCAAAAGACTAAATAATCCAATAAAAATTGGGGTACAGATCTAAATAGAGAACTCTTAACAGAGGAATGTCAAATGGTTGAAAGACACTTAAGGAAGTGCTCAGCATCCTTAGTCATCAGGGAAATGCAAATCAAAACAACTCTGAGATTCCATCTTATACCTGTCAGAATAGTTAAGATCAAAAGCACTGATGACAGCTTATGCTGGAGAGGATGTGGAAAAAGGGGAGCACTTGCTATTCTTGCAGAGTACCTGGGTTTAGTTCCAAGCACCCACATCTGAAAATCAAGGGCCCTCTTCTAACTCTGAGGGTACTAGCGTGCATACACTGTTCTTTCATACATTCAGGCAAAACAGTCATACAATACAGATAAACAGTTCTGTAAGAAAACTGGAAATCGTTGATGCAATTTTGTTCATGAGAGACATGATTGGTTTCGTGGCTTCCTGTGGAGGTGGGTTTTGGTGAAGGTAGGTGTCCTTTGACTGTGGAGGTGGGTTTTGGTGAAGGTAGGTGTCATTTGACTGTGGGGGTGAGTTTTGGTGAAGGTAGGTGTCCTTTGACTGTTCTCAAAGGTTGGGAGGCAGGAGGATTTGAAATAGAACCCATCTTCCTGTGTTTCATGTTCTGCAGAGATTTGGGGTCTGGTGCTATAAAGGACAGCTTGGAGAAGGGCAGGTTGTCCTTGCAGCTCTCTCTGGCTCTTGCAGCTGCTTGCTCTCTTTGTCACTATGGGCTTTCTTTCACATACCTTGTTGAATGGATTTCTTTATGTCCTAAGACCTGTCTATTTAATATGAACTCCTGGAAGCCACCGTCTGGGCATGGTTTGTTGTTTTCCCGTTACCTCGTGCTCCTGGCCAGCTGACCAGTTCTACACTTTACTTCACATTTATCATGAGGAAGCCTCAGTTGGTGGAGTCATCCAAAAAATGTTGTTAAGCCTACTTCAGCTCTCATTAGGTTTGCAATGAGACATCCAGAAGCCTGGCCTGCTTGTTCACATCTCCGTTTGACATGGTTGCCACACCCTCAGTCGCTATATCTAGACTACAGCTGGCTTGTTCTGTAGAGCCCTTTGCTAACGACGCCAAGGTTGTGGGTTTGATCCCTGGCCCCTGACTACAGAAGCCATCTGTCTTCACAAATGCGTGTCCTTGGATCTGAGGTGAAGAGTGTGTTCAAAGGAAGAAGTCAGTATCCTTTGATACCAGGAAGTATGTAGTTTGGGTTTATTATTATTATTATTCTCTATTTGGCTATCTGCTTCTGATGTCAGACGTTATCAGAATAGACGGTGCCGAAGTTTACAGACATGAAGGAGAAGTGAGATTCTCAAGCTGGGAACCCAGGGCCACTGACCTTTGGAAGGCATGGGACATCTTGTGTTTCCACTGTTATAGATGGTGACAGTATTCACAGTGGGGGATGCATGGGAATCTGCTTTACTTGTTCTCCCAGTAGTCACAAAAATCCTTTGTATCCAGGGGATAGAGAAAGAGATTTCAGAGTTCAGGCCCCTGGTCACTCTTTTCTTTCTTGAGGGCTTCCTAGCTTGCTATCCGTGTCCTGCCAGCTCTGTGAGACTGTTGAGACCAGATGTGGGTGTAAAACAAGAGCGTTTGCTTTCAAGGTGTTCAGTTTGTTTGGTGAACTAACATGTGGCAAGAGCCGTCTAGGCACAGGTTTGCATCTCTCCTGGGAGCTCCCCAAGAAGCAACACCTGCCTCTTCAAAAGGAAGCCAGGAAACTTCCATGGGAAGCCTTGGCTTTGGCCTTGAAGAATGCCTAAAAGTCCCTTGGACTCTGGAGACTAACAGAACCATGTGGAGTCACAAGGACAGAAGGGATTTCCTAAACAGCCTGCAAGTTTTCCCTCCTCCAGACTTGGACATCTCCATTGTCTGCACCGCCCTCTGAAACTTGTTAGCTTTAAAATCATTCCAGGTGCGTGCCCCGGTGTAGGAGGAAAGCCTGTTTGGTCTCCATGCTACACAGAGCTTTGCTTAGGGGTTTAAGAGGGTATGTCGTCCCTCTGTCCGCCAGCCTAAAGTTACTGAGGTAGACGAGGGAAGAGGCAGGAAGAACACCTTCCGTGGTCTTGGTTATTTGGCTCATTGTGATTAAGGAGATACATAGCCATCTGCTGTTTGAGATCTGTATCATGGAAACACTTCTATTCTTGTAGTGTGTGAAGCCACCTGAGCTCCACAAGGCAGAGATGGCATCCCCTAGTACATCCTCAGGGGCCTGCTGGAACCTGGTTAGGAAACTGTTCAGTGATGGTGAAGCAACCTACTGCTTGAGCCCTTCAGCGCCTGTCAGTAAGAAGGAAACTGGAGAGGACCAGACTGCTTTGCTCAGGAGATCTATTACTCGCTCATCCTGTAATTGACTTTTGCTTAGAAATTCTCAACCAGAGAGACATTGAAACTGAGTTTATTCTGGAAGGGCTGTTTCCTGATCACCCAGAGCTTCCACAAACTGAGTTTTCATGATGGCTGAATGTACATTACCGCCCCGAGTCAAACTTGGAAATCAGTGGAGAATTTAGAAATCCATTGTGGGTTTGGAGAGGTCACTAGCTGCTCCTGCAGAGGACCTGGGTTCAGTTCTCAGGACCCGTGTGACAACTCACTGTTCCAGGGCACCTGAGGCCATTTTCTGACCTCTGTGGGCACTGCATGTATGGGGTGCACTTACATATGTGCAGGCAAAACTCTCTCAGTGTGTGTCTCTCTCTCACACACACACACATACACACACACACAAATAAATATAAATAAATACATAGTGAAAGAACTTTCTTTTTCTACTCTTCTCCCAAGAAAAGAAAGGATAAATAAAAGGAAATGTTGACTTTGACACTGAATTAGGTCATTATCATCTGAAAGGTTCTCAGGTTCTCCAGGCTCTCTCAGCCTTGGTTTTCTGTTATGACCTGATGTTGGAGCTCTGGCTCTTTTCAGAATATGTCTCCCACTTGTTTGATAGCACATATGATCATGGACAGGAGATAATATTGAAGAACTACAACTATTCAGGATTGTAAAAAATTATGCCATTGTAAGCTTATGCTAAGACTGTGAAATTGGAACTCAGCCTTTAAAAAAAACTGCTGCAGAGGGTGTTGGGGCCTGTCACAAGGATAGAGGTTCAAAGGGAGATCTTAATATAGGATCTGAGGCATAAAGACTGTTGCAGGGAAGCTTCTAGATATCAGCATAATTAAGAACATTCTGAAAAAGACTTGCATGGCATAGAAGATAATTTCAAGGAATTGACAAGTAGGGTCACATAAATTAAAAAGCTTCTTTATAGCAAAGGAAGCAATCACCAGAGTGGATACAAGTCTATAGAATGGGGAAAACATCCTTGATAATTAAACATTAGGAACTAAATCTAGGATGCATAAAGAACTGTAAATAAACCCTGTCTCGAAAAACCAAAAAAAAAAAACTGTAAATAAATTAACCCAACCTTGAATCATCTAATGTTGAAATAAGGAGCGGCGGGGCTGCGTCCCCAACACCCCAGCCGCTTGGCTAGCTCATGCCCGAAATGACAACACACAAACTGTATTCATTTAAGAACTGCTTGACCCATGAACTCTAGCCCTTACAGGCTAATTCTCTCTTGACTAGCCCATTTCTAATGATGTGTGTAAGCACCCCAAGGTGCGCTTACCGGGAAGATTTTAGCCTCCGTCCATCATGGTGTCTCTGCTCCAGAGCAGAGCTGTCGGCTCTGTCCGGAAGCAGAGCAGAGTCTGACCTCACTTCCTCTTCCGCCCAGAATTCTATTCTGTTTATTCCACCCACCTGTGTTCTAAGCTATGAGGCCAAGCAGTTGGTTTATTATAATTAACC
Source organism: Alexandromys fortis (assembly GCF_014885135.2). Classification (NCBI taxonomy): domain Eukaryota; kingdom Metazoa; phylum Chordata; class Mammalia; order Rodentia; family Cricetidae; genus Alexandromys; species Alexandromys fortis. The sequence goes on along the minus strand of NW_026067953.1, from coordinate 6,191,487 downwards.
AATTACCTTCCTCCATGGCGCCCAACGTGGGGCACATTTGCCCCCCCCCCGCTGCTTGTTAGCCCGCAGCGCCTACAGCAGGTCCTGGGCGGACGCGATCGCCACAGCGCCGGCCCGCTCTAAGCCCGCAGCCGCTGCCACAGCCACCAAGCCCGCGGCCGCCATTTCCCAGCCGACAACTCTCCCGCTCTAGGCCCGCAGTCTTGCCCGCTTGTCGAGGTCGCCAAGACAGCAACAACAGCGCACCTCCCCCACACCGGTCCTAGGCTGCCGCGGTCCCGGTCCCGAGCTGCCTGCAGCCAGCGCAGTTGGTTATGATGCTTTGGAAAAGTCCTTCTTTTGTTTTCACAGAGGATGTGACCCTATGGATTGCATCTATTCCGATTTGGTATGATAGACCACGCCCTCCTGAAAGGTTGCTGTGAACACCCTCAAAAAATTACTTCACTCAACTGCCAACTGAGATGACCCTGGCACACAGGTTATATCATGAAAGACCTAATTAACAACGCTCCTATTTCAACAGATGGCGCCCAGACGTGATGGCTAAATCCACTTAAAAACCTGGGAGAGCTTAATTTAAAACAGGAAAAACAGAGTTTAACGCAGAGTTTTGCTCTTTGTTGGTGGCGTGCCATAGAGAGATTTCCTGATTCAGCAACAGCAGCAGAAAAAAAGCTGCGTCATTTTAAAGCGCACTTCCTGGGGCTGTGCTGCCTGCGTGAATTCTGGCTTTAAAGCATTTCAAGGGCTTATATGGGACTGGATGTTTCTGTTCCCACTCGGGATCGGAGGAGAGTGCTCTGAGACCATGCCCATGGCTCAGCACTCCCCGCCTGCACCTAGGCGATGGCAGAATCAGGCTTAGGCAGGCGGAAGAGCATGGCGGATTCCTGCCGCCAGACAGAGACGCATTTTCAGACTGCGCGGTGCTCTGCATGTCAGATTTGGCTGTAACTTGGATGAAAAGAGTTTCTGTGCTGCACACTCAGTCTCAGAATTAAACTGCTGATTGCGACTCCAATGTGGACTGTTGTGTGCCTGGAACTGTGAATGGTTCAGGGGCACCAAATGGCTCTGAGGCAGGAGCGGCTGCTCCATGCTGAACTGTGCTGACCTCAGGCAGGAACTACCATAATTACCTTAAAACTGCGCAGTTAAGGTTTAAACTGGGCAGGACACAAGCAGTACCGTATTACCTGTACATGGTGCAACTTAAGTTTTTAAGAAATGCTTAACATTTTAAAAAAATACTCCTGGATAGTAAAAAAAAATTACAGATTCACAGTAAAACAGATTCAGACACTGTTGGATGAATGTACGTAGGCTTGGGAGAGAGAAGAAAAAGAATATAAAGAATAAAGTTAATGTCTTAAAAAGAAAAAGGGTAAAGTCTTTAAAGAGACAGAGTACAGAAGTACAGATAGTTATAGATTAAGAGAAATAAAGAAAAATAAGCCACATAAAAATGGAAAATTCACAGAGAGTCTGGACTATGTACATTGTGTTTTCTTTAAAATTTTTGACTGTGAAGGAGCTAAGTACAGAGAGACATTCCATTATATGGGCTGCTAAGCTGAACCTGCACATATGTTCTAAAGGTATCTTGACTTCAGAATTTGGATCTAAGGTTATGATGCTTTGGAAAAGTCCTTCTTTTGTTTTCACAGAGGATGTGACCCTATGGATTGCATCTATTCCGATTTGGTATGATAGACCACGCCGTCCTGAAAGGTTGCTGTGAACACCCTCAAAAAATTACTTCACTCAACTGCCAACTGAGATGACCCTGGCACACAGGTTATATCATGAAAGACCTAATTAACAACGCCCCTATTCAGCAGGAAGCAGTTTGGAGAGAAAAAACTACGCCCATGTTCCCAAATATTGTTTATAAATATTCTTTTACATTTAAAGGGGGATATGATATAGATAGGAATAATTTACATTGATATGGATTTTAAGGTCAATATTGTTATATGTATATGTATTTCTGATCTTGTATAAGGTATTGTGATTGTGTAGTTCATTTTAAAAATGTAATGTATAATTAGGAAATATAGGTTGTTAATAGATAATCATCGCTAATAGTTAAGCTTGTAGTCATGTTAATTAGATTTTCTAGATATATAGAGATATTTTTCAGTTAGATAGGCATTCTTCATATCTTTCAAAGACTGCAGAATATGGCATTTTAAATGTTTTAATAATTTAGGGCTTTTCATGACAATGAGACACGTCTGCTCCTGGCAGCACCAGCTACTTCAAGAGGAAGATGGGCATCGAAGAGGATCCTTATGGAGTTTGATAGCCATTTGGGCAAGAAACTGCTCTTGCCTGGACTATTACAGAAACTGGACACAGAGAACCCACAGAGAGAGGACTGCTGAACTTGCCTAAAGGTGAGATGGTCTTTCAGGGTTCCTGCTTCATGAAAGAGTCTGCGAGACATTCTGCAGGACACAGCAGAAAGTGACTGAACTGTTTTTGGAATTTCCTGCTTCGTGGAGGTGTCTGCTGGATACTATGGGCCTGTAGGCCGAAGATGGATGCCCCAACGGTACCAAAGAACTTTGGGTGACTGTCCAGGCAGCGAGATGTCTCTGTCATTTCTAGAGTTTTCTTATTTCCTGTTTACTTAAGTATTATTATATCCTTCTGGAGTCTTTGATGGAGTGAAGAATGAATAGTTATAGTTTTCCTTAGTTATAAGAGATAAAATAGATATAAATATTGTAACTAATTCTTACTTGATAACTGTTTTGTTATATGTAATTTTACTATGTTAAAGTTAAAGCCTTTCTTTTTTGTTTAAACAGAAAAAGGGGAAATGATGTGGGAGTGATATCTTATTAATAAAGAAACTGCCTAGGCCCATTTGCATTTGATAGGCCAACCCTTAGGTGGGTGGAGAAAACAGAACAGAATTCTGGGAGAAAGAAGCTGAGTTGAGGAGTCGCCATGATTCTCCCGCTCCAGACAGACGCAGGTTAAGATCCTCCCTGGTAAGCCAGCTCGTGGGCTACACAGAATATTAGAAATGGGTTAGAACAATATGTAAGAGCTAGCCAATAAGAGGCTACAGATAATGGGCCAGGCAGTGTTTGAAAGAATACAGTTTCCGTGTAATTATTTCGGGCATAAGCTAGCCATGCGGGCGGCCGGGTGCCAGGGACACAGCCCTGCCGCTCCTACTTCAACAATCTAATTAGTAAATGGGCAATTGAACTGAGTAGACAGGTCTCAAAACACTGATCAATATTTGAGAAAGAGTTTCATATCATTAGCTATCAAGGAAATGTAAATTAAAACTGTTAGATTCCATTTCACCGTGGTCAGAATGACTGTCATCAAGAAAACAGAGGCCAGCAATGCTGGTGAAGATGTGGGGAAAGAGGAACCTTTGTTGACTGTTGCTAGAAATCGGTGTAGAGGTCCTCAACAACTAAAAACAGAACTACCATATGACCCAGCTATACCAGACTTGTGTATGTGCCCAAAGGACTCGTAGTCAATGAGCCACAGATAATTCATGTCCATGCTCATTGCTGGGACAGTCACAATAGCCAAGATATGGACTCAGTCTTGATCTCCTTCAGCAGAAGAATATATAATGAAAATATGATAAACATACACAGTGGAATGACATTCTGCTGTGGAGAATAACAAGGTGATGTTTGAGGAACATGGATGGAATTAGAGATCATTATGTTAAACAAAAAGAGCCACACTTAGATAAGCACTACATTTTCTTTCATATTTAAGCATGTAAGTGTGCATTGCGGGCATGTACGTGCACGTGGGGTGTGTGTGTGTGTGTGTGTGTGCTAAAAGTAGGAAGGGGATCATAAAAGGGGAAAAGAAGGGAGCACTCTTTGGAGAGGGGAGGAGATCCAACCAGAGGAGTGTGGAGAGATTTGGAGGAGGGAACAGGATGAATAAGAACAAGATACAATGATATATATTTATGAAAGTGCTATAATGAAACCCATTATTTATATGTTAGTTTAAATTTTTAATTTAAAAACTAAAAAGAGGGAGGACCAATTGCTGGAGAGTTTGGTATCTTCCCAGCTGTGTTGGCAACCTGTGGGGCTGACAGGGAGCCCTGGAGGGTAAGGTTCTAGAGAATGCAGAGAAAAAGCAGAGAGTAAAGGGAGGAGAGAAGTGGAAGTCAGTGAAGGGCAGAGAAGGCGTCCCACTATGCAGAGTGATGGGTTTGACCAAGCAAAGGCTGTGGGACACTGGCCAGCTCTACCTATTGGGCTGGGCACAGCAGTGGCAATGAGAGCAGAAGTAGTATCGCCTGCCAGGTGGCTGACCACGCAGCTGGCCCTATGACGGCAGCCCCTCTCTTCCCTGGTCTTCGCTCAGCTGTTGGAGCTGCTCCAACCCGAGGGAAAGACAGCCCGTGCAGAAAGCTTCAGGAAGCAGAGTGCAGGAGACGACCCGAGTTCTGACAGTTTGCCAGAGTGTGTGCTGCTCGCCCAGCAAAAACATTTGCCATAATGAATTCTGACGTCGTTGCACTTCTCAGTCGAGGGCGTTGAATTGGAATAAATGACCTCATGTCAGGGGTCTGTGGAAACCCTCAAAACCAGGGGAAATCCTTGGCTCTCCAGTTTTCAGTTTAGAGTAGAAACTTTAATCAACAGTTTGTTCCAGGTATTTAATGGGTTTGATGGATATCCAAACTAATGGTTTGGATCTATGAAGGCAGTCATATGGATTTTGTTCATTTCCTTCATATTGTGTGATTTCATGGTATTTGGAATGTAATTCTTGTGGGCTGATTTCTTTTTTCTTCCTTGTTACTCTGATTAAATATTTAGCTTTTTTTTTTCTGTTCAGTGGCAAATTGGAAGTGATTGGTCGAGTAATATGTGACTTTAAGATGTTTGTTTGTCATGGACCGCTCCCTGAGAACTATAGAACTGTAGAACTTGGTGTTTGGGGTGCTTGTGGCCATTCCCTCCTCTGCTGCCTGCCCAGATGCCACCCTCATCTGAACAGGCCCCGGCCTCAGGCCTGCTCCATTGTGCGGCTGCTCTGGATTCTTTGTTTCTGAGCAGAATTCTTCTGAGCTGAGGAGTGCTTGATTCTGAATCCTGAACATGGTCCAGGAGCAAGCTGGGAAGAGCTGGAGACAGCTTGAACTTGTTCGAAAGCTTCCTAGGGAGTCGTATCTCTAGCTGCCTTCCCCTCATCAGGCTCAGCCTCCTCCTGTCTGGAGATTTTTGCATTCTTCCAGCAGAGGGCCTCGGTCCTGCATGGGAGAAACCACAGCTGGCCAGAAAGGGGAGTTGGGTTTCTCTAGCCAGCGGCGTGTATCAGGTAACTGAAGGCATAACCATCAGTGCAGGCGTCTTTACCTGGCCTAGGGGATTTTTTCCAGTCTGAACCAGTACCTAAGGAGCATCTCATTAGCCTTCATCACCAGAACGTAGAATTTATGCTGTTTGTCTGTGTGAAGTATTTGCATATCAGCAGCACAAAACACACATCTGAGCTCTTGGATTCGAGTTTGTTCTCTGCTCTTGGGTCACTTACATTTCTTCTGCCCATGGTGGTAACAACATGATGGAAAGCTCCCAGCTTGCTCTCTTGCCAGGCTTTGCACTTGAGCAAGCCCTTTCACGTCTCTGTAAGCTAGATTGTGTGATTTTCTGGCTAGAAAATCCCATGCTTGTAGAACTCTAGCAATAGTTCATTCTGCAAAGAGGACACGGGAGACGTCCTAAATGACCAGGTCCTATTTGTAGCCTCCCCACAGTTGTGATGTTTAGCTTTTAGTGCTTGTTCAAGGTCTGATTTCTACAGCGGCAACAGTGCTTTATGAGGGTCTCTCAGGGTCTCCGGAGACGCTGCTTCAGACATGCCCAGAGCACCGCCCTCTGTGTCCACAGTGGGTGGACACGGTCGGCGATATGGAAATAGAGTTAGTTACCATAGCCATTCCCGGCCCACGTTAGCTGTCACTTTTCCTCCCTCCCATGTTAGTCCAGAGCTCTGAGCCTCAGCCCAGAGCAAAGTACGCTGTTGCCCATGAACACAAATCATACAAATGGGTGAAGGCAGAGTAGATTACATGTCCCAGGCCTAGTTCCTAATTTTTGTTCTTGTCTCTGATCACGTCCTGAACACAGGCGTCTCTTTTTATGCTACTGCAAAACATCTGAACTTCTGTCGTCTCCTCTGTGTGGCTGAGGGGGCTGGGGAGTCTTCACATCCTGGGCCAGCCAGCCACTGTCTCAAGGTTCTGGGCTGTTCTTGTGAATGAGCGCTCTGGAAGTCACATGGGCATAGGATATGAATCAGTCACCCTCGTGGTGACTGTATCTTACAGAGCCACATTTTTATCTCATACCTTTGCATGGTTTAAAATGCCATCCAAACAAGAGTTGTCTGTCACAGCCTGCGGAGGCTGCCTGGCAGTATTGTACCTGCTGACCCGTTCTGTGGGCTTCTGGAAAGATGAGATGTGTTCTAATGAGCCTGTTATAAATATCACTGAGTTACATCATAGATGGTGGCAGGGCTCAATGTAAAAGAGATGGCTGGGAGGTGTCCCCAGCCAAAGGCCAGACCCAGCATTCCAAGAAGACAAGTGGAGACTGGATATATTGGCCAGGATTTTCTAAAACAATTACTTGTCCTCAGTGAAATATGTTGCTAAACATGCCTTTGTGGAGCACGTAGGATGATGCGTGAACGTGTTCTGGTCTCACACAGGAAGCTCAGGCCCTGGCAGTACACAGTGGCCCTCAGAGAGGCCTTTGGCCCTTTGCTTCTCCCCCACCCCCAGACAGGGTTTCTCTGTAGCTTTGGAGCCTGTCCTGGAACTAATTCTTTTAGACCAGGCTGGCCTTGAACTCACGGAGATCTGCCTACCTCTGCCTCCCGAGTGCTGGGGATAAAGGCGTGCGCCACCACTGCCCAACTGGCCCTTTGCTTCTTTTTGTCAGTTCAGGGTTGGAGGTTCATGTGATGGACTTATCAGAGAGTGATTATGTGAGACCAGCCCTCCCTTTTCATGCCTTTTCTCTTTATCCTGTTCACGAATTTTCAGCAGGAAGCCTCAACACATTGCATGCGGTGCCTTGCTGATGTCCTTAACTGCCCAGTGTCACCATCTCCTTTTAAATGAAAGTACAGAGTCCAGTACCACTATAGTGGGGGCTGCAGTGAGGTTGAGAATAGACTCTTGTGAGACATCTCCTACCTTTTTTTTCTTTGCCTCAGAACTGATTTTTAGGTTTTTGTCCTTGAGGAAATTTGATTCAGGCTAAAAGGCACACACACAAACCATTGATGTTAGACCAGTTGCTCGAAGACAGACAGGTATGTGCAGAAAAAATCATTTGCTTGAATTCTGGCCAAAACTTTTAGATAGACAAAAATGCATTATAATTTGTGTATAAAATGCTTAATATTAATGCATGCCAGATGGAAACCTTGTCAAATTCTGTGTGCACACAGGAACTTGACGAGAGGAGTCGGGAGATTTAGGGAGCTTCTCAGAGCGGTGGAGACAAGAACGACCCAGAACCTGCGAATGGTAAGTGGTCTGACATGAGGCATCGGTCCTGTGAGTGCTCACACCACACACCCACGTGAGGCTGTGTGCACGCAGTAACTCACCCACTCCGTGCAGCTAGTGTGCTCACATGTTGAGTACTTAGTCTAAGACATTGTAATCACTGAGGGAAACCCGGAACTCACTGGTAGTCTGTTCCCGTTCTTTTCCTGCCCTGCTTCTTTTTTTTTTTTTTCATTTTTTTTCCGTTTATTTATCTATTGAAGATTTCTGTCTCTTCCCCAACACCGCCTCCCATTTCCCTCCCCCTCCCCCAATTATGTCCCCCTCCCTCGTCAGCCCAAAGAGCTATCAGGGTTCCCTGCCCTGTGGGAAGT